>NC_051183.1:36723380-36874004 GCF_013339695.2 Rhipicephalus sanguineus | reverse complement strand
AAGTTATTCTATTCTTTGTTAAACTTGCAATAAAGGTTATAATAGTTATTGAGTACATATTTAGTTTTCAAGTTGTTGAGCAGCAAAACAGTGGCGAACAAGACAGTACGATGAAGACAAGCACGTCACTGTGACCAAGAGCATGTGTAGTTAGCACATTTCAAGTGGCAAAAATACTTTGTTAAAGGGACCGACAACTGCCCAGAAACGAAATGAGATGACTGCACTGATGGAAGATTGTCCGTCGCATTGACTCAAACCAACCCTGTTTATCTCGTGAGAGGTGGATTTGTATTTTTATTTCTTCATTGAAAGTCGCGAAAAGTGACCTTTGGCGCCTCTGGCGGCAAAAATAAAAAACGGTCTGATGAAGGCGGTCACGTGAGCATGGTTGATGTCTGCGTTCGATGACTTTTCTGTTAGTACTGAAATATGTTCATTTTTATATTAAAAGGTATTACTCCATAAAAATGTACATATAGGCCTGCGTTAGTTGTATGCAGCAAAGTGGCGCTGCCTTCGCTGGCGTAATGATCCCATGCCGGGACAAGCCATCCATGTCACAGGCGCAGGCAACCTGGGCGCAGGCGCACACAACGCTGTACAAATACCGAGAAGGTGTATAAAGCCACATCATTCATTGTAACAGCTTGCTATTTTCAAAAATGGTTTCCAAGCTCAAAATAAAGGTGGTTAAGCATAGTTACAGTAACTCCTGCGAGAGCAGAACAACGACAGCTTTCACAAGGGCTAGCGGCATCGCTATCAATTCTCAGCGTTGCTGGAGCAAGCCTTCGTGCGTGTTTGGAGCCTTTCAGATAGAAAAAATACTGCTTATAAAAAAACTACGTGCTTTTAGAATAAACCCACTGCAGCTACAACGCTACGAAGGGTAAGCTTCCTGTCGCGCCGTAAAAAAACTGGGTCGAGAAAAATCAGTTGTCGGTCCCTTTAAATAATTCATAACACTTAAACATACTGCTTTAAGCTTATATCTTTTGTAATTGTGAGTACGAGCACATTATGAAGGAGAGGGCACGTTCGGGCTGTTCCGCTTCTTTCGCTCAATGTCAATCGAAGTTTGATAGGGTTGTGGTGTGTCCGTTGACTCAACAGATTATTGACTCGATGGCCTTCAAAAGTCTCATGTAGCCTCTTGTGCTTGACTATTGAGTCATAGACTATTGGTTGAAGGCCTTTCAAATGTCTATGTGACACGGGTATAATTGTTGCTGTTCATATAACAATGTTGCTTTATTTGTCATAAAGAATGTGCCTTTAAGTGTGGAACGTCAACGGCGCATGCTTTTTCAGGCACGCAAGTCGGTGCAGCAAGCAGATGCGCTGGTGCTGGCCAAATCCGCATCCTCTCGGACCGAGTGCTCCTAGAAAGTTTCTCGGAGTTTACGAGCAACGAGATGAGACGCACCTTCAGCTACGCTGCTACCTCATGCCTAGCGCCTGCGCCGAGACGTTTCTCCAGTTTTGGCAATGAGCACAAGGCCCGCAGCCAGATGAAGTCACACCTCTTGTCTCACATCGCTGAGCTCCTAGCGAAGCCAATGGTGAGGGCACCCATTGTATTTGTACAGGATTGCAGAAGTTTCAGCTATCACGGTAATGTATCAAGACCGACGTTGGGCACTTGGTAATGTTCTTCTTGATATAAAAGGGGGTGGGGGAGCACTAACAGACACAAAGGAAAAAAAAAATGGAAGAAGTGAACTTGTGTTATCATTTTTCTTCCTTTGTCCATGTATGTTAATCTGTTCCCTCCCCCCTCCCCGTCTTTTGCATCAAGATCACATGTCATGTTGAGTAAAAAAAGCAAGGCTTTCTATGCGTCCTAAAGGGACACTAAAGATGATCATTAGTGAGAAAACGCGCAAGAAGAAAATGTGGGTGGCAAGGCCACCTTGAAGCTTCCGCACCAAGCGCTGTGACGTCATAGATTTCAAGGCGTCTACTAGGTCCTGCGCAATTCCTCATCGTAAAGATGAAGTTCATTGTCCTCTGAGGGGCCGGACCATGGCGCACCAAGTGTCGGAGATTTCGTGGGCCAGTGTTGCCAACGTACGAAAAAAAAATTTGAAATTTGTGACGACATGCGGAGATTTCGCTGAAAATTTAAAAATGAAACTTTGACCTTGACTTTCTCGTCTAATACCAACCTGTGGTAGTGAAATTAACGTCAGTAGAGTTTTTAAGTATAATTGATTAGTCTAAACTGAGTCATTTTTACTTGCTTTAACGCGTGTATGTCGCTAGCAGCTAATGCGGTGATTCGTCATTGTGTTTATCAGTTGGCAGAGCAGCACTTTCCCTGTGGTATCAACAGAAATCAGCCAGGCATGAACAGTGAGGAGTGGCACCTTTTATACTTTGCAAGTTTTCATATTTTTCAAATTACTTTGGCTAAATAGAACTTCGCATTGTAAAACTTAGTTGCTAACTCCGCCTCAGTAGCCTGCTTCAACTCTCACAAACGACCGTGCCCCAGACGTGAGGTTCTTCGTCAGCACTATTTCATGGAATCGCTAACAAAAATGCCCTGTTAAAGCGAGCAGCCTCCAGTTTGCGTACAGTACGCTTTATTCGTTCAGGTTCTTTTTTCTTCTTTTTCACAATGCTATAATTGCAGAGAAAGAATCACGCGAAAGATAGTGTGCTAAAAACAGGCATAGAGATGTTTTCCCAAATTGTTTCTAAAACCAAGTGTTGATGCGTCCGCCGTAAGTACAAAGACCAATGAGTTTCTATTTAAAAGCATGAAACATACTGTACTCTCGTTAAGGTTGCCTTACAGATGTGCAGTTAGCTTAGCCCTCACAAGATGCCCTATTGGAACGTTCCTTATGCATTCCAGTAATTCCCTAAGCTGTTATGGAAATTTGGTAGAATTTTGCGGACTCTGCATATGGTCTCTGAAATTTTGTGCAAAACATGCACTCAGTGAAATGGCAGATGAAATTGCTCTTAACATTGTTGATCAATCTTGATGAAACTTGCCAAGTTTATGGATACTTGTGTGCTGATTTCAAATATGCAATTAGTTTTCTGGTATAATATTGCAGTTTTTAAAAGTAGAATATATTGGTGCTTTTGGGGAGTGAGATTTTCCTAAACTGAGAAAGTTACAAAGTAAATCAGCATATCACAATGATCTGGAATCAGAACTGAAATATGGAACAAGAGTGGATCTTTTAAACCAATTGCAAGAAGTTATAGTATGTTGAACATTCGCAAGCAAGTTGATGTCAAGCCGGACTTTCGTTCACGAATGTTTGACATACCATAAGTTTTGTTCAAATGGGTTTAAAACAAACATCGATTTTTTTTGCAGTGCACACAGTTCTGATCGCAGATTACTGTGATATGTCTATACTTTTGTAACTCTCCAAGTTTAGAAATATCTTGCTCTTGAATGTCACATAGGATATTCGGTTTTAAAACGTCAAATTGTACTTGAAAAATAAATTTGATATTTGAAATCTGCACACAAATACAGTAGACCCCGCTGTTACGTTCCTCACTGCTGCGTTTTCCCGGCTGTTACGTCGTTTTCCGCCGGTCCCGGCATAGCTCCCATAGGATACAATGTATTGGGATCCCCGCTGTTACGTCGTAACTGTCGGACCGTTCCCGCATGATACGTCGCGAAGTGCGCTCGGAGCCGACCGAGTGACTACCAAAGAGAGCTGCCATGGTGCATTTTCACGCAGCTTGGCCTCGTTTGACCGTAATATTAGCCGCATGAGAGGCGCAAGCAACAGAATCTTTCAATTGATGCAACACAAAGCATGGCCTTCGAGATTCAAATTGCAAAGATGGCGTCTATGACGTAACTGCTCGCGAAAGCAAGGCCTTCGAGATTGGCATTTACTATTGACAAAAGCATAGCCTTTGAGATTTGTATCGCACAAACATGGCGTGTATGACGTAATTGCTTGCGAAAGCAAGGCCTTCGAGATTGGCATTCATTCTGCCATCGCGTTGGCGTAGACTCATCATCATCGTTATTTGTCGGAGAGCGGGAGGAGTTCGAGCTGGTGGAGCTCACATGGTCGTGCGTGCGGTTCGCGGTCGGACTCGCCGCGCCGGTCGTGATTGCGTGTGCTTAGTTCTTTCATGCCTACAGCTGTTGGTGTTAAAAAAATCACATACGTTGATTACATTTCTGTGAATGAGGCCGTCCTAAGCTCCGCGTTTCTATCCATCGACTAGATCGCGGCTGAGCGCGCCAATTCGTGCTGCTCGTAAGAATGAAATAAAATTCTGTACCACTAAATATTTTGCCGTTTTTTTCCTGTTTTTCGGCTCTTACGTTTCCCGTCTCTTACGTTTATTTCCTACGGTCCCTTCAAAAACGTATCAGCGGGGTTTATACTGTATATACATAAACTCAGCTTCATAAAAAACAATCGAAAATGTTTAAAAATCAAGTGCCAGTCTTCTCATTTTAGAAAAAAGAAATCTTGTTTCATGGTTGATGGGATTCACATTAAAAAGGATGAAACGGGCAGGTTTTGCAGGTCGGTATCTGCACCGTGCTGGTCTCGTGCTCACCCTGAAGCGGGCGGCGTGTCGTTTAATGCTCGCGGAACGTTTTTCTCTCGTGCAGCACCCGGACGGCAAGGCAAGCCACCGTTCATGGCGGAACCCCTCCAGGCCCGAAACGCCGTCTCCAAGGTGAGTTGATCGTTCGAAACTATCGGTCGAAATTACCGAAACTATGTCGGCAAAATTATCAACATGAGAAACTGAAAGCCAAGAAAGAAAAAAAATCCATCATGGTCACTCGCTTGAAGTGGCCATACCTAGTAGAAACCAGAGTGAACTGCGGGAATTAACCACAGAGATCTCTGACGACTAACCACAGATCTTGAAGGTTGTGTCATATCTGCTGACCACAACATAGCTGCACCATTTGCTTAGGCTGCTAGTGATAAAAACTAATAGTTACCATTCCCTACAGCTTTTTTGAGCGTGTTTAGTAGCTAAAGCCATTTGTTGTATAACTAAATTAACAGCTCGACACAGCTTGCATTCAGACTCTGTCAGGTTCTTCACCGCCCACCGCTCCGATTGACCCCTTGAAATGCACGCCTAAGGAAACCAATTAATACAACTGTGCGCATGCAACGCCAGCGAGCCATGGCTCCCGCCACCTGGCTATGTAAAAAGGAGTCTGGACAAGTGGCCTTGTGGGTTTCAAAGATGGCCATTTCCAGCGCCAGCACTAGAACACAAGCGCCCTTGCTTCCGTTTGTTTTATGCGCTTAATAGAGGGCACAAAATGTGCAACCAGAAACAAAATGTGGATTGTGTCAAAAACAGGAAGCCTCAAAACTGGAAATCCACATCTTTCACGACACTACGGCGCATGCGCTCTTCCCCTAGCGGGAAAGTCGCAAAACGCCCCTTCATCTCGGAGGCTTTGTTCTGACAGTACTGGTTGTCCTGGCCCCACCAAAACCAAACCAATGCAGTAGAGGTAGCATAAGAAATGAAATAAGGCAGATTCATAAACCTAATATTCCCCCTTCGCCTCCTGCGCTCTCAAAGATGTGCACCCCTAAAAAATCTCTGGAGAGATCTCTGAACTCAGTTCAACTTCCATTTGTGTCACTTCGCGTGTTACACGAGACGCTTCTCACTTTGTTCTTTCTTTTTTTTCACTGCAGAAAGTGAGGGAACCGGCGGAAAGCGTAAACGGCCGCAGCCCAAGCAGCCGGCGACGGTGAGCAAGAATGAGCGGCGAACAAACGGCTCCTCCACCACCCTGCACACTCCTACCCCCAGAACAGTCGTCAAGAAAAGTCAAGCCCGGGTGAAAAATCAAGTCAAGCCGTCCTTGGTGAAGCCTGAAGGCAAGAACAGTCGGCCCATGCTCAAGGTCAGTATAGTTCACGTACGCATCGGCCGAGTTCTATGACTCGCTGTAGATGGCTAAATAGCCGTCTGCAGGAAGTATTAGAACCTGCCCGATGGTTTGTTTTGAAATGCTTCTGAATGTTTTTAAACCCAGACAATGTCTCGAAATGCTATTCATTAACTGTTCGAAAACTGCATTAAATATCAGAACTCAGCCAGCGCTTTGTTTTAAAATGCTTTTGAATGTTTTAAAGCCCATGCAATATCTTGAAATGCCAGTGTCTTGATATGCTATTGATAAACTATTCAAAAAATATTCGATTCACCAATAGTGGCTGTTCAGTTAAGTCTTCAAATCGGATAGGCTGCTATTAGAAATTTTCTAATATTCTGGCACCCCTAGAAAATGTTTAACTTCAGTAGGTGTTTAGACGAGGCCACAGTTCCTGTTCCCGCAACAAAAGAAAAACTCACTGAGTCCCTCATGCATATGTCTAAGATAACTCGAAGGCGAAAGCCATCCAATGTGGTTAGTATATTACTGTGCGCTTTTCTAATTACTCATTTTATTTCTATTTTTGCTTAGTCATTAATATTTTGTGTGTTAGTTATTTTCTCATTCATTCTTATTACTCCTAATTACTCGTAGTTACGTTCGAATACTTTCTTATCACTCCTTTCTTATCACACTGCTGTACTTTAATTGACGTTCAGAGCTTGTATGACCCCGTTGGATTTTTGCTACCACTTGCATTGTCAATACCGATAGTCACTTCCCGTTCGATAAGGTGCATAAGGCATTCGCCTTTCATAAGTCTCACACTTTTAACGTTTGTTTCTATAGGTGGCTGTCAAGTCCCTGACAACACCCACCACTAAGGTCAAGGCCCCGTCAGTAACCGGCAAGGTCCACAATACACCGGTCAAGGAGGAGAAGCAATTGCGCGTCGTCAGCGAAACCTGGGAGGCACATGTGGTCAGGCGGGACCACAGCTACTGGGGGCCCGGCTGCCCGCTTGCAGTGGGTGAGTGGGGGAAGCTGGCCAACCAGTTTCGTTGCAGCCAAATACATTACATTAAAGTGGAGTTGGGCGAAAAATAAATGAAATTTCAATTTTCAAAAATATCTATGCCCTGCCTGCACCACCTAAGTATCGCAGCCAAATACAGCAGAATCTCGATAATTCAAACTCACGGGGACCTCAGGATGTTGTTTGAATTATCAGAAGTTCTCATTAAAAAATCACAGTTTCACCCCAAGGGCGAAGTAATGAATGTGATAGCAACAAATTGTAATGTTATGGCAGGTATTGTCGTAATGGCAGGTATTGTAATCCAGCTACAGAACTTTCAGCGTCTCTATACTTACTTGAGTGTCTGGTAGATAAACAGTGCTCTAGTAGTTAATTCCTATTATTATGTGCCAGGAACCTTCTGTCGGAGGGCAGTGTGGCTTCGCCAAAGGAACTGGAAGATGACGTAGTCCCAGTTACTTTGTTTCCACGCCCACACTTTCGGCACGCTCACGTGGGCGGAGCAAGAGAAAATTTTCTTGCGCGTATTATAAAGCTCCTACTGCAACAACAGCAGAAAAAGTTACAACACCATCGACAGTAATATCAGTCCTTCTTAACCACGAAGTTTTACGGAAAACTGCTTCAGTTTCCCTTTAAGCAACTCTGGCCACGTTCAGGAATCAAAGGCAGGTCTACTACGTGGGAAGCGGCCGTGCATCTGTGCTAGGCGAACAATAGTTGAAAAAAGGGTGCAGTACGTTTGCAACAGTAGAACGCAAAGGCACTGTGTGGTTGCCATAGTGAGGAGTATGCATGGTTTGCATGCATGGGGAGTTAAAAGGCGTCTGGAGGTGCACAGTAAGCTTATTTGTCGAAGTGACGACGTCAAGTGAACACACTGTCCCACTCCATTTGATTGGCTGTAAGAAAGCTAAATATAAGTTACGCCCTTTAATAACTTAGACAACCGTCATGGATGGGTTCTGCTGGACTTTATTTTTAATTTGTAAGGAACTTACCGTCCCAGCTCCAATGTTGTCGTCTCACAAGAATCGCTCGCGTCCCCGCAGACAATGACGATGACAGCGACCTAGAAGAGCTGTGCAGCGACTGCGTGGAGCGGCGCCCCGCTGTCCCGAGCCAGTCCGTGATTGCCACGCCTGCCTTTCCCTACGTCTACGTGCCACTACTGCCCAACACCTCTTCTGTCGTGGAGGTCACCACTCCCGGAGGTGGCATCGGGGGCGGCTCCGCAAAACGGCGGGCCCTGAGCCCTATGCTCCCGTCTTCGGACGACGACGACGATGATGAAGACGAGGATGACGATGACGAAGAGGAGGAGCAGCGGAGCAAGCAGCCGCAGCTGCAGCATCCCGTGGCCAAGGGCCGGGCACGCCTGCCGGGCCGGAGGGGCGCTGCGGTACAAGCCACAGAGACCAGCCTCGAAAGGGTGAGTCAGTGTTTTAACAATGGAGCTGTTTAAGCTTTTCGTTCCGCCGGTTCGGTTCGTGTGACCAGAAAACTGTCATTATCATAAACTGCCTGCCAGGCACAGCTGCACCTAGCGCGTGCAATGCAATAACTCGGCCGGCGCTCACTCTCTTTCTCCTCTTCTTCATCTTAGTATTGACTAAAGACAGTTTGCTCTTGGTGACATACATTCGAGAAATGAAGATAGTTATAGTAGGTTTTTCTGTAACGCCTAGTAATTTGGTAGATAATAGGGCCTGTGGCCAGCACGCCCATTGAGGTTGACACGATGGATGTGAAATGTAGGCATTTCTTCATTGCGTGTGCCTTCTGAAGAAAACAAAAGAGAAGCACAGAATAAGTGAACAGAAGAGAAAGGAGCGAGAAACAGACTGAGAGAAAGAAACAGCAAAAACCGCTGACAGTCTCGCATAAGCTTCTTTTCTTTTATTTCGTTGCAGAAAGCGGCACTGAAGCACATCAAGGCACTGCGGAACAAGCGGCGCGACGAGCGGGGCCCCCTGGTGTGCAAGATCTGCAAGACCAAGGTGTTCACGGCCCAGGCCACCCTCATGTACCACTATCGCAGCCATGCAGGTCAGGGCTCTTGTCCTTGTCTCTCTTTTTTGTCGTTGCTATGAGTGACCGTTATGAGCCCATTTCATATAGTGGTATGTTTACAGCTCTTTGGGAATGTTAAAAAGGACGATGTACGTTCTACCCATTTTGGAAAATGCATGCTTTTGCTCAACCCATGAACAAACGGGCCAGCTGCACTTGTTTGTCATTTCCCAGCTATGTTAACAAAAGGGCCTGCTACGCACGTGTAGAAATGATGGTTTCGTCACAGCTTGCACCAGAGTGTGGTTGATGCATTGAACCTATCTGACACGTCATGATCAGGTCTTGATGATTGGGTGTCCCTCTGGCTTCAAGTCTACAAGTCAGTGCTACAAGTCTTATCCCTTTGGCTGCTCAAAATCATGGATTCATCAAAACTTGCACCAGAATGTCCGTGATGTGTTGAACCTAACCGTGATGCATCCTCGTCAGGTCTTGATGATTGGTTGTAACTTTGGCGCACAGTTGGCACTAACAAGTCCCATATCTGGCTAGTTAAAACAAAGGTTTCGTCACAACTTTCACCAGAGTGTCTTTAACCCCTTAACTGCTTTGGACGAGCAGAGTTCGTCCTGCCCAAACTGCCCCAAACTGCTTTGGACGAGCAGAGCTCGTCCTAGCGCAATAGGTACTCCCCTCTAGCGTTCAGGACAAGAGGCACTCTTCTACAGCTTAGATTGCGTGTAATCCACCAGATGGCAGCATTTACTTGGCAATTTACTTTTCTCCTGCGGAAAGAGCGCGGTTTTTGTATGAAAAGATGGCTTGCGGTGGCGGTCACCCATGCATAACTGGCTCGTCAACACGAAAAAGAGGCTTATCATTTTCGTCATCTTCTTCGAGTGATGATCATTCGGATACAGATGTTTATCTCGTGTCCGGAAGTGGAGACAGCGAAGGCGGTGAATTGAGCATCTCCTCCGGTGATGATGGGAAAACAGCTCGAAAGCGAACATCGAGAGTGCTCGCCAGTGGATCCTGCTTGATGCAGACAATCCTCCTGTGAAGCCTCCTCGCTTTCTATTCTTGGCCATTCCAGGCAAGGCTTTCAACTTGTCATTGCCAGATGACCTTATGGAATATATTCAGCAGTTTCTTCAAGTGTGTGTCATTTGCTCTCGGAAGCGAGGAGAAAATGGGGAAAAATTGAGAAAGGAGACTCGATTTTGGTACAGGAGCTGCAACAGGCCCTCTTGCGTTATTCCGTGTTTTGATTTGACTAAGTATGTGGTACAAATATTTTTTTCAACATCGACAAGCTGCTTTTTAGTATAATCAGATTCGAAATCAGCAATAAAAAGATAGGCACTTTTGGTTGGGAAATTTTCAAAAAAATAAAGCACTTAAGGGGTTAATGTGTTGAACGTATTCGTGATGCTACTTGATAGGGCCTTCATGACTGGGTGTAACTTTGGTGTGTAGTCGGCGCTAACAAGTATCATTTTGGCTGCTTCTCGCCAATAGGCATCAAGCCTTTCAACTGCAAGATCTGCGAGGCGACCTTCACGCGACAGCACAGCCTCAACTATCACATGCTGATTCACAACAACAAGAGCCGCTTCGAGTGCGAGGACTGCGGCCGCCACTTCCGGCACCCCAGCCACTTCAAGGAGCACCTGCGCCGGCACACGGGCGAGACCCCTTACCAGTGCACCGACTGCAACCAAAGGTGGGTGTTCTTCTAGAAGAAGGTCTATAAGGTTCCTAGAAAGATTTCTAAAGAACATGATAGTTGATGGCCCTGTGGGAAGTGCTTTGGGCCTTAGGTAGCACTTTAACCCTTTAAGGCACTTTGTACACAACTTGTTTTTAAGACGAAAGCCTTAGATGCCTCATCAAACGTGCAAATTGACCGGCGTCTCGCGTCGGCGGCATCAACACGAGCGATGCAATAAATCATCGTCACGTGATGATGCCAACATATGTCATCATGACATCACAGATTGCCAAAATTTGTGATGTCACATAACATCATCTCATGTGGTGAGATCATGTTATCATCACGTGACACTACCGTTTGGTCAAAGATGGGCCAATCCCAGAGGCAGTGCAGAACCAGGTGAGATGCAGAAAGCTTACAATGCCTCTGATCCTGGAGGCATTGCTGAACGATAGTTGCAGAAAGCTTTCAGAGGGGGGCACGGCAGGTTCAATACATTGACTTAGAATACGGCTTTTGCCTTTGAGTCAACTGAGGTGGATGCATATAAAACTCTTGTTTTTTCTAGAAGGTCTACAGCGGAATCTCGGTGATACGAGTCTCAAAAGGGAGCGTAAATATTCGTATCACCTGAAATTTCTTATCATCAAAAAAATAGCGAAATATCATTTTCGAACCACGATATACGCACAAAACATTTATTTCTGTAGAAAGAACTCTCGTATGTCTTTCTGGGTTGCGCAAACGGACCACTGAGGGAAGGCGCATCTGCATGGTGCGAACGCGCGCGTCAATGCTTTGCTTGAGGCCAACTGAAAACTAAGGCCCATATTCACAAAGCAACCTTATCCCTATCTCTCGTTTTCCTTATCTTTCTTGTGCCCGTAATGTGCCTCATAAACAAATATGCAGCCTGTATTCATAAACCAACCACAGTTATCTGGAGGCTTATGAAAAAGGTTCCATTTGAATTGAAGACGACGCAGCGAGGCATGGAAAGAAAAATGATAGGTGTAACCTTAAGGGCCAAGAAAAGAGCATAGTGGGTCAGGGAACAAACGTGTGTTGAGGGACATCTTTGTCAAAATCACAAAAAAATGGGCAGGGCATGTAGTGCAAAGGCAAGATAACCTCTGGTCATTAGGAGTAACAGACTGGATTCCAAGAGAAGGCAAGCACACGAGGGGGAGGCAGAAAGTTGGGTGGGCAGATGAGAGCAAGAAGTTTGCGGGGATAACGTGTCCACAGTTAGCACAGGACTGGGTCAATTGTAGAAACATGGGAGAGGCCTTTGCCCTGCAGTGGGCGTAACCAGGCTGACGATGAACTACTAACGTGTATTTCTTGGCCGCAGGTTCAAGACACGCAACACGTACAAGAGGCACCTCAAGACGCGTCACGGGAAGATCCTGACTGCCCAGGGGATCCTCTCTGTCGGCGAGTCTCGGCCAACGAGTCCGGCGCCGACGTGAAACGGGCTGTTCCCGCTCAACTCCTTTTGTACAGACCACTTCCCTCCACACAACACCGAACAGACTCAAACCCGATGCTTTCACACCTGCCCTTTTTGTACAGCTGACCCTTTGTAAAATAAAAGAAATACTCTTATGTCCATACAAAAGCACTGCTCCGTGTTGAGACTTTTTGTTGCAAGCATGTTGAAGAGGTACTGACACAAAAATTGTCAGTCATTTCTTTTTGTGTCAAATGAAAGCCAAGCTCTCAAGAGCCTGGAATATTTATTTATTTATTTATTTATTTACAATACCTCAAAGGCCCCAGTGAAGGGGTTTTACATGAGGGGTGGGCTTTTACAATGGATTAAGTAGGTAGTTGCTCAATCGCTGCTTTGAAGGTGATGACACTGGAGTGGTGCACAACGTCAGGAGGCAGGCCATTCCAATCTTGTGCTGTCTTGGCAAAAAAGGATGAAAGGTGCGCAGTGGTGTGAGCAGCTGGCGGGTACACAGCTTTTCCGTGGTTGATGCGGTCTGAATGACGATGGGTTGGCTTGATGGCGGGAGTACGAGGTGATGCATGATAAAACTTGAAAAACAGGCAAAGACGAGCGATACGGCGGCGTAATGAAAGGATAGCGAGGTTAGCGCGAGATTTAAGTTCGGTTACGCTTGACTGGTATGAATAATCTGAAAAGATGAATCTTGCTGCCCGGTTTTGCACAGTTTCAAGTGTTTTAATGTTGTTAGTTTGGTGAGGGTCCCAAACAGCGCATGCGTATTCAAGTTTGGGTCTGATTAGTGTCTGATATGCGAGTAGTTTCACAGGGGTAGGAGCTAGATGAAGGTTTCGACGTAGACAGCCAAGAGCGCGGTTAGCTTCGTTAGTGACGTGCGTTATGTGAAGAGACCATGTTAAGTCAGAAGACAAATGAACACCTAAATACTTGTATGAAGTTGCAGATGAAATTTCCGTGTTGTTAATAAGGTATCTTGGAGCTGGGTAGTACTGTCGGCGATGAAAAGAGACTAGTGATGTTTTGTTTGTGTTTAGGGACATTAACCATTTGTTACACCATATTTCGATTTTATGAAGGTCGGATTGCAGTTCATGGACATCTGATGCGTTGTTAATCGGGCGATAAATGACACAATCATCTGCGAAAAGTCTGATGCTAGAAGAAAGGTTATTTGGTAAGTCGTTTATATATATTAGGAAAAGCAGTGGACCTAGAACCGTGCCCTGAGGCACGCCTGAAATAACAGGACGTAAAGAAGAAGAGAGATTATTGGCGTAAACGAACTGCTGGCGGTTAGTTAAAAAGTCACAAATCCAATTAAAAACTAACGGGTCAAGATTAAGAGTGGAAAGTTTTAAAAACAAGCGTTTATGAGGAACTTTGTCAAATGCTTTCTCGAAATCCAAAAAAAGTGCGTCTACCGGTATATTTACATCAACGCTAGCGCTAACATCGTTAGTAAACAGAGCTAGTTGTGTGTCACAAGAGACACCTTTCTGAAAACCATGTTGGTTTTTATTAAAAAAATGAAGAGGTACGAGGAAGTTCATTATGTGGGAATAGATTACGTGTTCCATTATTTTAGAGCATACACTTGTGAGCGAAATGGGACGATAGTTTTTGGGTGAATGCGAGTTACCTTTCTTTGGGATGGGAATGACCTTGCCTACCTTCCAGTCTTGTGGCACCACTCCAGATGAGAGTGACTGCTGAAAAATGTTGCACAAAATCACACTTGTTACAACTTTAGTGTTCTTCAGTATCTTGGTGTTAATTCCATCTATACCCATTGATGAAGACAGCTTTAATGAGTCGATTATTTTTGCAATACCGCTGGCATGAAATGTGATTTTGGACATAACCGGGTGGCGTAAGGAAAGGGCACTGGGAAGGTCATCGTCAGGTTCTATGGTGAATACAGAACAGAAGGTTTCATTTATTACATGCGCGGCATAGTGCTCAGGGATTAAAACATTATGTTCGTCTCGTAGTGTTATGTTTGATGAGGGGGCAGTGGATGACGGGTTAATTGTTTTCCAGAATTGTTTAGGATTTTTTCGAAGCATATCAGTTAAGGTAGAAGAGTAGAAAGAACGTTTGGCTTTAGCTGCGAGGGAATCAAAAAGCTTTTCGGTTGTCTTGTATTTCTCCCATGCGCTCTCAGTGTCTGAAATCTTAGCGGATCGGAACTGGCGTTTCTTTTTATTTTTAAGGCGTTTTAGTGAGGTGTTGAACCATGGGGATGTTGATCGTATGGTTAAGGTGACAGTGGGAATGTAAGTTTTTATCAGGTGCTGCAGTTTGGTTTTAAATAGGTGCCAGTTTGTTTCTACAGGGCGCAAGAAAAAATCGGTTAGAAAGGATTCAGAGAAAGCTGCTAGTTCATCATTTATAGCCGCGTAGTTGCCCCTATCGTATAATGTTATTCTTCGCTTAATTTTTGGGGATTAGGTAGATAGCATTGAAAGGATGTGTGAAGAACGCAGTGATCACTGATGGCAGATAAATGTGACACTGTACTAAAATTGTCTGGGTGAGACGTCAGCAACAGGTCTAATATGTTGGATGAGTGTTCTGCTTGACGTGTCGGCTTAGAGATAAGTTGTGATAGCCCAAATGTTAGACAACAGTTTAAGAAGTCACTTTCAGCGTTGTGTTTTGATGCAGTTAGTGCTATATCGGACCATGTTATTCCGGGGAAGTTGAAATCGCCAAATAAGATAACTGGGGCGTTCGGAAATGCAGTTGTGACGGAATGAATAGCATCATGGAAATGATTTGTGAAAGACGAATCGGCATCAGGCGGGCGGTAGCACACTCCGATTAAAACAGGTGGATTAGACACCTGGCAAAGTACAAAAAGCATTTCTAAGGCAGTGGGCACATCAACTATGGAGCATTGGACGCTGTTATGAGCGGCAATCAAGACGCCACCGCCACGTTTGTTTTCTCGGTCGCGGCGAAAAATAACGAAATCAGGAAAACAGCGCTGTAACTCAGTTTCGGAAATGGATGAATTTAGCCAAGTTTCGGTGAGAACTACTAAATTACAATCCGTGGTGTCTATTATGTGGGAGAGTGAATCGTGTTTTGGCAAAATACTTCTTATGTTAGTATATATTAGAGACAGGGCTGTGCGCGAAAACTCTCGCTGAGAAGAGTCATTTGATTGCTACCGCGTCTGTTTGACGACTTTCTGATCAGTTGAATCAAAATGGTAAGTAATGTTGTCAAGTATAAGTTTGTCATAACGCAACTTAAAAGGCTTACGTTGAGCTCTACCGAAACTCCACAAGCTTTTTACGGGCAAGGCGAGTAGCTGGCGAGAAATCTGCTGTAATCTTATAGTTGGTGCCCTTGAGTCGCGTGCTTCTTGATAGTACGCTTTCCTTATCTTTGAAGTGTGAAAACCGGACAATTATGGGTCTATTGTTATTTGGTCGAAAGCGGCCTAACCTGTGGGCGCGCTCGATGTCTCTTGGCTGTAGAGAAATTTCGAGGTTCGAGCTGCAGAAATCCATTATTGACTTTTCTGATTGCTCCCACGTTTCATGATCATTGTCCTTCAGCCCAAAAAACACTAGATTTGAGCGTCTAGCCCTGTCTTCGGAGTCGTCCAGTCTTGTGGCCAGATTGGTAAATAGCTTAGTGCTCTGCTCTGCCATGCCTCGAACTTCATTGATTTCCTTCTTGACTGAAACGATCGAAGAACAAACTCCCTCGATTTCCCCTAGTCTCTTCTTTATGTCGTCAAGAGCTGTGTCATTTTCAGATAATTTTAAGCGGATTGATTTCATTTCGTTTAAAAGCATTGTCTGTCCTTCCTGAATTGCGCTTAGCACTGACATTATGTCCTCGGATGGCTGTGATGTAGTGGATCGAGTGTTAGGGCCAGGGTTTTGCTCAATATCGCCTGCTAGAAGTAAAAGCTTAAGAATAACATGAGTACAGTCACAAATCATGGCAATGCAACACCGTGGGCTTGGCAGCACGATTAACGCCATGTATCGGGTACGGCGGGTAAAGAGAGAATAGTAACAGTTTACCTGCACAAAAGGCAAGCGGATCGCGTGAGCGTGGGGCGTTGCTGACATGCTGCCAAGCCCACTGGAAGTGGGTGACGTTTTGTCAGGCCTTATATACTGCTGCTGTGACGTCAGTGGGGTCCAAGTAGCGGTGAAGCATCCGTAGAAGGAAAGGGCACGAGGTAGCTGGGCGATGACGAAGGCAGGGGTGCGCTTGCGAAGAACATCATGCCACTCGTTTTCGGAGCCAGGATCTGGTTCAACGAAGGCCGCTGTAGTCGAATGATGCAGCGGTTGGTGGCCCGCGAACATCGGATTTTCAGTCGGCTACGCAGGGCGGCCCAGGAAGAAAGTCAGCAGGCACGTCAGGGTGAGTGTCTGCACAAAAGGCAAGCGGATCGCGTGAGCGTGGGGCGTTGCTGACATGCTGCCAAGCCCACTGGAAGTGGGTGACGTTTTGTCAGGCCTTATATACTGCTGCTGTGACGTCAGTGGGGTCCAAGTAGCGGTGAAGCATCCGTAGAAGGAAAGGGCACGAGGTAGCTGGGCGATGACGAAGGCAGGGGTGCGCTTGCGAAGAACATCATGCCACTCGTTTTCGGAGCCAGGATCTGGTTCAACGCAGGCCGCTGTAGTCGAATGATGCAGCGGTTGGTGGCCCGCGAACATCGGATTTTCGTCGGCTACGCAGGGCGGCCCAAGGAAGAAAGTCAGCAGGCACGTCAGGGTGAGTGTCTGCACAAAAGGCAAGCGGATCGCGTGAGCGTGGGGCGTTGCTGACATGCTGCCAAGCCCACTGTACTGGTATGTACTGGTAAGCATGACTTAACTTACTGGTAAGCATATGTACTGGTAAGCATGACTGTGCCCTGAAAAATTAATTACACTCAAACCTTATTATATCAAAGTCACATGCTGCCACGAAAATAACTTCATTATATTCGAAACTTCGTTATAAACCGATTATTTTGTAACACTGTATCTATGACAAGAATATCTTTCATTTACTACGTTATAACCGATAATTCGTTATATCCGTGTTCGTTATATTGAGTGTACCACGTTTTTAAAAGCTAGTTTCGGTTCTTGCTGTACCGTGACGTCACGACACGACTATGAGCTTCTCATCATGCGCTTGCGCAAAATACTATATGTTTCCATGGCTACTATGCTCCATGGCTTCATTGGGGACAAACAAGTGGCCATTTTGTATGTTTTGGTACATGACGTCATAACAACCGGTGTCTGAAGTCAGACTCGATACTAGCCTGACGTCACACTAGTGTTGATGTCAGTAGGTGTGTCGTGTGAAAATTGACTTAATGTCAAAATAGAATATCAGCATTTACAGAGTTTCACTCTTGGTCAGAGCCATCTATCTCTATATACAGATTTGTATGGTAGAGTAAAGTCAGCCTCAAAAATTGGTGTCATGCATTCATCCATTCGTAATGTAACGCATTACAGTTCATAGGAAAACATGGGGCTATATGAAAGTACATTTGACATCACTGCAGAAAAAAAGCAGAACAGTACGGTCGTCACAGTAAGTGACCATTCTATATAGGTTAATCTTGGCATAAATTATGGCATTTCCCAAGTGTGCCAAAAGTGCAGAAAAGTTTTCAGCGAGAAGCGCCCCATGACAAAGTGATGACATTGGAATGAAGCCACCACACAGTGCAATCTGGTCAGGGAAAATGGCTAGTCATCCTGACATACACCAGTGACTGCTTAGTCTTTGTGTGGTGCTTATCTCCTTTTTTTTTTCTTAAGCTACAAATAGGCAAAAAGTAGGCATGGGTGAATATTCAAATGAACATTACAGTATTCGAATTTGCTTTGGCACGAATTTTTAAATTTCTAAGTATTCGAAACAAACGAATAAGTGTTTTTTTTTTTTGCCGCATGCAACTCTTTCGAAAAGGTAGTTTCACTGCAGCATGAGGCTGCTATGCCGTGAAACCACCTATCCAGGGGAAATCCGCACTGCCGCGAAGCCACACCTCAAGGTTAGAGGATTACCGACACTATTTTGAGGCACCCTAAAAGGGACAATTTTCGTTTCCATGGCGTGCACTATCAACGCTCTCCACACAACGGAGCCAGCCAGTACATATAAAATATTTAAATTTGATTTTAAGGTTTTCGTCACCCAGCATCTGCAAGCCAACCCCAGCGCAATGGACATTATCACGACGAGTCAACACAGTTCACTGGGTTTGTGAAATCTGCGTCCTGCAAGCAGTCTAATTCGCAGAAATTGCGGTCAGAGTCTCTGGACGACAATTGTCGTTGTTTACGTCGTCGTTTATGTGAACAACCATGTGCGACTGACTGCAAGCTGAACAGCTGTTGCTAGTATGTTGCGATTTGCAGTCTTCCCGTGACGACAGACTCGTGTTGACACATCACTGCGAAGCCGTCCCCTCGATACCGAAACCGAAATTTTAACCGTTTTTAAGTAGCGTTATTAAAAATATATTCAATGCATTCCCAAACACTACGACACTCTTTTTAGGGTTCTCAGTACCCGTGTCTTTATTTAGAGCGACAACCCCAAAATATTTAAAATTCGTGTCAGTACTCCTTTAGCATATTACCTGTACCTCGACTGTTATGATTATTCTTTTAAAGTTTAGAAGTACGAGCTTATATGCACTAAGTGTAGCAAATTTTATAACATAAAATTTTACCGCTTATAATACTGCAATTCATATCCTGCTACTACTCAAAGTTGCTTCTGCTTTGCTCCAAACCAAAAAAGTGATATTCGCACAGACGTTCTTCTAATGCTTAAAAATATTGTAAAGTTTGGTCATGACAACAACGCTCATCTTTCTTTATAATATGGGATATACACTATACGAACTATTCGATTAGAAAATATTCGACCAAATCACAATTTGCTTTGAACGTCAACTTTACTATTCGCACATCCCCATAAGAAAGCACTCGTTCACCTATCGCACTGTCTCAAAAAACTGCTGCTATGGCTGCCTCCAAAATATGTATCCGGTAACGTGAAATAAAAGGTAAAAATGGCAGCTTTCTTGCACACAGCACAAAAGACATAAACACCAAACATCACAAGCAAAGATTGAGTGATTCGTTACTCCATGCGAGATGGCTTACCACATGCCCCAACAATATATTGCCACAGTGAGCCTTTATTCAAATTTCGTCACTTATTGCCACGGTGCATTTCAGACTAACATAATGAAATGGCTGCCTTTTCTGCGCTCTCATCGAGCTCGGCGCCTTGGAAGTGCAATGAAATAGCTGTCCTCGAAGTTAATGATTAAGAAGTTTTTAATTAGTCTTATCAGTGAAACTTAAGTGGTGGCAAATCATTTTTACCGTGACGTAGAGTCTGTCAGCAAAGACGAGATGTGAATTACTTTCATAATTATCTAAAATAACCTGTATTGTTTAAATGAACACCCAATATAAGGGTTTCACTACTATATGAGCGAACTTGAACGATGGATGGGCGTGAAATATGTGAAGAACTGGCCAGAAACGCACTCTGCAGCCTCTAGAAATCAATTTTGCCTTAACTATACAAAATGAATAAGTAACCAGGACGTTATTTATGTCAATGTGGCACTTACAAATAAGCTCTAAAATCAAACATTGCAAGATAAAAACGTACAAGCTGGGAGTTATGGGCACACCTAAATCTAAGCACGCAAGCATCTGTATTCGCAGCTTCTTTGGAGTGTGGGGGGTATTGCACCTGTGACCTTTCACGTTAAACCGCAGGTTGCCATAGCCACTGTAGCATGTAACATGCTACAACATGTTAACATGTAGCATGCCACTGTAGCATGTAAGCCGTAACTACAGAGGTACTGTTTATTCTCATTTGTATAGTTACAAAAGCCTCGTCATCGACCGATATAACGGGTACTGAGACAGTACAGCAAGGTAAAAGGCAGGAAAAATGGTTTATTCACGTAAGGAATGCTTAAAGAGTCATAAAATACTCTTCCTGACTAAAAAGTGGACATTTTTAACGAGAAAAAGGAATGCCTGAACTAATTCAGGGCTAGCATCAACAACAGTTGTATTGGTTTACAAAATAAGGCACTTCCTGAGAATCACTACCTTCGAGCACCAACATTCTATTGCACTAACATATTTTGCACATACACAAACACACGCCTAAAAATAAAAAAACACGAGTTCCTGAGAATCACTACGTGACTGCAGTAACACTCCGACTTGGCATCGCGCATTAAATGCTGCCTTGATAAAATGCACCTGATGTACCGTATTTTCGCACATGCAACCCATGTGCAGGAATCATGAATGCTAGATGCTTATAAGCAAACTATCTTTTGTAAATGCAGCTTGTATGAAAATTTTCCTTTAGCACCAGCTTCACTGCAATCCCCTGCACTATGTTTCAGTAAAATGTAAGAGGGAAACCATGCATGCCTAAATGTGCAAGCGGTGAAATAAAATTTCTTCCACATTCAAGGACTGTAAGAGGGAGAGCACCATCATTGGCGACAATGGGGTTGCGCGTGAGTGAAAATACAGTACGTTAAATGCTAAATCGACAAAGTACACTTGAACTCGTTAATATGAGTATTCACTGTTCACTTCACTGCCTGATATGATGCACACTTGTTAGCAGCGTGCTTCAAATCATGAGAGTAATACTTCAAACGGCTGACACGTACCTACTCTTGTATAGAGTGCAGCTTAAGTTTGCAATCTACAAGTTCAAGGTGAAGTTCTATATGTTTCAATTATCAAGGTATGGCAGAGACAGCACCAGTGATATGTAATGCACTATGCATTAAGAGCCCTTGCAACACTTTTTTCTGAGCATTGCAAACAAGCCTTAGACAGTAGACATAGCAAGCTTTAGTGCTGTGTACATTGCGTCCCTAACGGTGTTGCATACATACATAAGAACACTGTTTCACATAGTGCGCTGACCAAAAGTTGCACATGCACACTCCATGGACCACGCGAAGTTCAAACGTATGCAAAGCCATTGCATATGCTATGTACACAGTGCCAAAATTTCCTAACCTTATAGCACCAACTGTGAAACGCAATGCTGCCAGGACATTGCAGACAACGTTGCCAGAACGTTGCAGACAACATTGCCGGAACATCGCAGACATTACTTCAATATTATGGTGACAATGTAGTGCTATTAGAGAATACTAGTGAGAAAACCACAATATGATTATGAAGCACACTGTAGTGGAGGGCTCTGGAAATTCAGACCATCTGGTGTTCTTAAATGTGCATTGACATCGCACAGTACACGCGCCTCTGGCATTTCGCCTCTATCAAAATGGGATCACCACGGCCGTGTCGCAAACTTTGACCCTTATTTGCTTCTACGAACCCAAAGAATCACTCAGGAGATTACTTGAGCATGCTTTTCTAGAAAATGTGGGGTGAAATTGTAACAATTTTTCAGAATAGCTTTCATGACGCAAAATACACTTGTCGAGAATTCTCGTGCAAAGGTAACAGCTACGAGAGAGGCTTTTTGATACGTTGTATGTTAAAAGACATAAGTACACATGTTGCAGAGCCCTCTTAAGATGAAGCAAAATTATTGCAAATGATGGAACTTTCAAAACTGAATTTGTGATGTTCTGAAATGGAAAAGAATCTTCAAAAAACCAAAAAACCTGCAAACGATACCATGTATCATCAATTAAAAACGCTAATGGTGCATTTAAGAAACTCTGCACACGTTCACTGCTAGCAAAGGTGCAGTGACATTATTACAACTAATGAAAACGTGCAAAATTGCCGTTATGAGTAAAGTTCTAAAAATGAAAGAAAAAGAGTCTGTAAAAAGAACAAACCTGCAAACAATACCACGTCTCATAAATTAAAAATGCTAATGGCATATTTAAGGAATTCCACACGTCACCGCGAGCGAGGATGCTGGCACCTAGGCAACCCTGTACACAGCCCTCGCAAAAACTGCTGTCTTCAGTAAACGTGACGGGCTTTCTCGTGACAATGCAACTACGACAGAGCAATATGCAGTAATATGCAAAGAAATTTGTTTCTCTGTTGTTTTGTTACACAGATAACCAACACGAGCACTTCAAAATGTGCTCTCTGACGGTGGTGAAATATTGTGTGTGTGCTCGTAACCAGACTTTCCTGCACAGCTGAGCGCGGATATATCGAAATATTTGCTATATGGAACACTTGTTGGCATTCCCTTGGAAATCCCATGCAATAGCATGGCACTGTACTGCACGTATATTGAAATCCCATTCACCTCGACAATTGATACATGAAATGCCCTGCCACGCCCCCACAAGTGTGCTTCTCCTAAATGACCTGCGATCAGTCCTTGCATAATTGGAAGGAATTTTCTCCATGAAACAGCACTGTTTTAGCAGATGCTTATAAATGTGCCATTGAATACGAAGACCAGTGCATTTCCACGTAGGAAAAAATTAGCAACGCGTGCGTCTCAAAATACGGACAGCCCGCGTGGCAGGAACTTTCCACTCCAGAACGATAAATTTGCTTAAGTAAACTTCATCTCAGTACAGTCGTGTAAAATGTGGTGAAAAATGCTCCCAGGAGAGAGAACTAAATGCCGTGCAGTGAAACGTATTACCTGTGGCTGTATGTTATTGCAAAAAAAAAGAACAACCATGCTGCTTGGAGAAGGCAAAGGGCTGCCCGTTCTGGTACAAGCGTTCAGAAAAAAGGTGTCAATGCAACAAAATTTTAAAAGATCAGCAATCTTTTGTCTTTGACATGGCCTTGAGGAAACATGATTTGGTGGTGTAAAAAGACCGCCCGAGACGGTGAGGGGGTTTTTATATAAATCCGCACAGGCATATTGTGTACTTTGAGTTATCTATGTATTTAACTACCTCATGATCTCCTACTTATGCAGGCTCCATTGCACACACAGTTCGAGGTCAAGAGCTAATACACCAAAACAGGCCCCACGAGACGCTAGTGCCAATGAAACACTTTCAGTTTTTTTGCATGATGTAACATTCAGCTCATTTATCCTAGAAGTGCATGTTCACTAAGTGTCAGCAAATGGCAATACCGCCACACGTTATACTTTTCCAGTGATCATTTTGATCACTGGAAAAGTATAACTTTTGCTTACAGATGAAGACAATGGCACAACTTTGCTCAATAAGCAGAAAACACTGGTCGTGATGTCCAGTACGTCACAACCAACCGATTATGACAATGATGCAAGTTTGCCAGCTAGCAGACCTGCTGACAGGTGACGACTGTGACACATGCTCGCTCAATAAGGATCAATCTCGTGTCAACATCATCACCTGTCAACCCTACTGCAGCTAGTATGTCTATGAAGTGTCTTATAAAGATCAAGATACGACAGGTGAAGAAGTACTGGCAAAAAGTCTTTGCCATTGCGCCCACTTCGGTCACATTTAGCCAGTCCACGCACGATGTAACGCAAGCCGCGTGGAACAGGCTGCAAAAGCTCACACTGGACAGACTTGTTGCGCAAGTTTACAGGTTCAGTCGGAAACTTGTTTGCCAAGAGGTTCCGTGGGCTGTCTCTTGTTCCTGTGAATACGTGCGACAAAGTGCCATAAAAAAAAATAAATATGCGCACAAGAGGTGGAGTTTTTAAAAACGTTTACACACCGTAAGGAGAAAATTGGAACATAGTGCAAACTTGTAAGACACCAGCTTGTGCCTGAACAAAATAAAAATATACTACTGCGACTGCATTGTCAATGCGGAATGGCTAGCAAAGCAGTCGACACAACTAGCCCCCACATTGCTCCTTAAACATTAGGCAATGACAGAGGAAAGCAATTAGGAAAATTTAATAATTACTGGCAGCACCTAACTCAATACATTTACTGTTACTCCTTTGCACTGGTGCATGGTGTGTGCTTGCATACTAGTTATGAATGGTTGAGTCTATGTATTGCCCTGTCATCTGGAGCAGTATATATTAAATTATGTCATTTGTCATTGACTGCTGTATTTTAAAACGGGCTGGCAAAGCAGCATGCAATTTCCTAGCCTTACCTGTAAGCAGACTCCAAAACTGGAATGCGACTAGGTGATGGACTTTTTTCAGCTGGCCTTCCTGGAGACTGTGCTGCACTGCTCAGTCAAGTACAGGTTTGCAAAGGGAATGGGAGACAGAAAATGATGAACAGCTGAAGTTATTTGCAGTTTGTGTCGTAGATTATTACGGAAATCTTCATTCTAGGAAATGTGCACGGGGTGAAGAATATGAAGGTGCAGGGTACAGGCACATGTCCATGTTTTCAATCTTCACTTGATTTTCATTACATGTGCTTTTTTCCATTTCCAAGCAAACAATCTAACTCGCCTAGCTTGATACTACATTGAACCCACTTATAACAATATCCAAATGCCACCAAAATTCCATGTTATAACCGATAATTGTTAAAAATGGGTTGTACAAAAAAAAAGCAAAATAAAGTGATCACAAGCTGTTGTGAGGTTCACTTGTACATTTCATATTTGTTTTTATTCTTTCTTTTAATTATCATTTTCTGCCCTCTCTTCTGGAATCTTTTGATGCCATTCCCCATCCCTATACTACAAGGTAGCATGCCAGCGGTTATAAAGATTCCAACAAAAATCTCCATTTTTCCAATAAAAAGGCCCTCTTGCTCTCTCTATAATGTCGCATTGAATATGCCAACTCACATTCGTAATAAGGCTGACACAAAAGAGCACAATAATAATTGTTGGGGCTTGATGTGCCAAAACCACGATATGATTATGAGGGATGCTGTGAAGGAGGGCTTCGAAAATTTTGACCACTTGGGGTTCTTTAACGTGCACCTGAATCTAAGAACACGGGCCTCAGCATTTTCGCCTCCATCAAAAATGCAGCCGCCGCGGCCAGGATTCGATCCCGCGACCTTCAGGGTTAGCAGTCGAGCACCATAACCACTAGACCACCATGGCGGGTACAAAAGAATACAGCTAACTGAAGATTCTGTGAAGATGCCTGAAAATTCAGACACTTTCACTGCACCATCACCAGCCAATGAACGTTGTAGTCAACATGCTCAACTTGAACTGCAACAGAGTTGAGAACATAGCACATGAGCATCAGCGAACATATGTATGCTCACTGCATTTAATTTGGACATTAGAACAATGATACTGCATTTACATTTATTAATCCAGTATTAGTCATTATTATTATTAGTCTTGCTATTGTCTTTAGCAGGGATACAAAATGCTGTTAAAAGTACACTGTCTTTTTTTTCTATTGAGCTTACCTCACTTTGTTCAGGCGTGGCCATGTGCGGCTTCCTTGTTTTTCTGTTAGGCCTGTGTCGAAAAGAAAACGCGGAAGACCTTGCTAAGTAAATGAAACCCTAAGAGCTAATAATTGTGTTGATGTCATGCTAATGAACATATGATTAGTCACGTTACCGTTAGAGCCATCAGGTATTTAAAGATCGAATGATTTACAAGGGTTGAAAATGATTAAAGAAAGGCAGAAAAAGTATGAGGCAATATAAGCAAGACACTAACGTGTGATTAAAAGTTCCCAAAACTGCAATATTAGCTGTGATCCAAAGAAAAGGGTTTATAAGCACTTATTACACAATATTTGCCTAAATTGTCCGGTGCTAGCAATCACAATCTCACAATCGCCGGAAATTTACTCCGCCAGGCTCACCTGGACTCAGGTTCACCAGATTTCTACTGAGTTTGACTAGGTTAGACTCATAACCGCCGAACTTCTATGCAGTTGCACTCACACAAATTCAAGTTCGCCAAATTTCCCTCTCATTTGAGCTCACTCATACTCAAACTCACCAAAATTCTACTCAGCCAAGCTTTCTTGACTCATACTTGCAGGCCAGTCTTTCAATAAAGTCTAATAAGTGAACTTGTTGGCCAATTGGTTGAACATCTTGAGTCAGGAAACGTGGTAAAAATGAAGACTAAGGAGAGGAACGAACAACAATCCACATGAAGTGCCACCATCAGCGGTTCATGTGGTGTGTTGTTCGTTCCTCTGCTTCGTCTTCGGTTTTACTGTGCTGTTTCCTGATTCAGTCATTCGGGTCTAGGCAGGCCAACTGACAAGTGAGTTTGTCGGCCTATGGACTTGACAAGAGCCGAAACTCACCCGGTGGCCAACGTCGTGAACTAACTGGCACTTTTGAAGAAGGTAGGTGCTCCAGTGAAGAACCCTTGAGTACACTGAGGGCCATGGTCTGCATTCGCAAAGTGTCAAATAAACAGTGTTGAACAGCAAGAGCTTTCCCAATTTGAAACTTCGTTTCCTGCCCAAGGACTCCTATTATTCAAGAACACTTGAAACACAGGAATGCATGCATCATACTGCTACTAAGCTTATTCAGATGACATTTGCTGCATTTGAGGAGAAAAGCTGATGAATTCTACCGACTGCAGGATGTAAAATTTTTTTCACTTAGGGCTTCTTAGGGTTGTGTTAGGTTAGGTTCATGAACACCACTAAGTTTCAGAAGAACAGAAGCACCAGATTTAAATGTCTGTAATAGTGCACAAAGAAAGACACTACAGTTATGTGAACTGCACTTGGCAGAACCATGGAGAGACGAATACAACATGCTAGTCACAGCCCGCATGAAACGATCATGCTGTCGATTCAAGCTCACGAATATAAACGTGCATGAAAGATAAATCGGTTTTCAACCAATAGTGTTGCTGAAACCATGTATTCTTTTCTTAGAGAACAAAACTGTTTGCAGCATCTCAGTGCAGTGCCCTGCAGCCACTCACAGTGCCTTGCCTTTCAGGAAAAACTGCCCAACATTTTTTTGACAGTTACAAAATCAAAAACGCTCAATCTTGTGAACTTTTCGAGGTGCATTCATTCATATTTCAAGCACAAAATCTTCCACGAACAGTGTTCAATGAGCACACTGAAAGCTAGGCTCTTCATGCAAACCAAACTTTTGTTGCAGAATGTCTTTAGTGCTGTGGCTTCAAGGCATATTAATGTTCTAATCCTATTGCATTAAAATATATCGCTATATTAATGTTGTGACATTAAAACATATCAATATTTTAATGGCATGGCATTAAAACATATTTTTGTTTTATTGACCTTGTTTTCATATTCAGCATAGATTCTCGCACCTTGAGCCTGCTAGTGCCGGCTGAGAGTGCCTCCGTGGTCGTTGACTGCGGCACTGCTTTCAACCCTGGTTCCAGTTGCTCCAAGCAGCGACGAGCCTGACGCCGCACATTTTCTACTGGATCATCAGCTGTAGTTAAAAACAGAAATGGCAGTGCAGCATTGTAAATGAATCTAATGGTGTTTGCAATGCTGTCCAGGCCGATGCTCACTGTTCAGCTAGCCCACTTTGTGATCAGCTAACCAAGCAATGAATGTGTGAGATCATAACAATTGGTATTCCATTAATGCTGAACTTACAGCGCTAATACTGACAGTTTAAGTGAAAATAGTACTAAATATATGGTTGGCTCTAATTATGATAATACTTTCTGTGTTGTTATTTAGGCAGCTCCTTGTTAACTGCCAACATGAGAACTTGAAGAACAAAAAAAACTCTTAAAACTATGCGTACAGGTTAGGCGGAATGGTGTAAATTTCCCATAACAATGTTCCCAGCCCTCCGCACACAGCTCTGTGCCATGCACATAATCTTTAATAGCAATGACCTAACTGTAAATGCTGCACTCATGCAACAGGCAATGCTCTGATATTAGGTCGCCATAACTTTTACAGTGACTTAGCAGTTGTTGATTTTGGCGGCATCGGGAAGTGGGAAACTGTCCCCAGCAAGTGCCTTTATGGTATATGACTTCTCGATATGTGACACGCCTGTTTTGACAATACTCAAAACATTAACGTGAGCGGTATTCTTCATAAACCATGATGAAACATCAGAAAAACCCCAAATTGCAGCCATATTTCGTGAAGGCTCAGGAAAGCTGGCAGGTACGCTGATTTATAAAATCAACAATATCAACGCAAACATTTCTGACTTCTTTTGTCGTATAGCAGCACGGCACTGAAGTGACAAAGACAAAGTGTCACTTAACGAAAGACTTGTGACACAAACAGAACAAGGAAAAAAACAAAAGAAGACAGGATAAGGATGCTAAACTTTCAACTACTCGTTTATTTTCAGCACATCACCCAAATACATATATTTTCAGAAATGTGCATGCAGAGAGGGCACAGCACGGGCAAATGATCACACAACACCATCAAAATAAGCTATCGCACGGAAATATCTAAAGCATTCATTCTTGTACAGAGAGACTGAAGGAACAACGTACAATAATGAATGCTTGTTTTTAGAGAGCGCCGTACGATAGCTCATTCTGATGGTAGTATTGAATAATAATTTGTACGTGCTACACCCTCTGAGAGTGCACATTTTTGAAAATATATATATTTCGGTCATGTGCTGAAAATAAACTAGTTGAAAGTCTGGCACCCTATCCTATCTTCTCTCGTTTTTTCCTCGTTGTGTTAGCGCCAAAAGTCTTTCGTTAAACCATGCACCAACTTGCCCAACGTTACAATCTGTCAAAGAGTCATCAATTTCTTTTTGTCCAATTATCTAATATGATGTCCCGAGCCGTGTGCATGCTCCAGCTTACTGGCCAGACGATGCAGATGTTGCACCAGCTGCCACTGCTCTAGTAGTTCGCTGTCCTGAATGTGTGCGCAGAGCTGCACAAACATGAGCCGACTGCGACTGCTTCGTGCTTCCGCCAAATCTGAGCAAAAAAGTGACAACAAGCGAGGATATTTAAAGGTAAAATCTTCAACAGACCTCCGGCTGGGTTAAACAATATGAGAAGAATGTCAGAGCATGAAGGCAATGTCCTGACTAAAAGACACAACTGCAAAATAAGCTCGCGTTTTGTTGCGTTTCTTAGTTTAGGTAGCAAATCTGTTTGTTTTAGTTAGCTCTTTGTGATGACACATGCACTTGTATTTCGAACATTACATTTTGCATGCACTCTATCTGAATCTGGGCATTCTACATGGCCTAAGATTTAGTTATTTAGTACATACTGCAGTCCGAAGACCAATCAAAAGGGCAAGAAAAAGGAACATAGTGAATGAAATCGAACAAGTTATACAACAGATTACTGTAAGTATTACTACTGGAGGACAAGCATAGACTAACAAACATGACTATATATACATTTACACAAAAAAATTGCACATATTTGTAAACACTCTTATGCGCACAAGCAAAAACAAAACACAAGTTAGATAACTAGTTATAACATAGACAACAGTATGGCGATATTAACAATGAAGTTTACACGAAAAGATACACATGTTTAAATGAGGCCTTTAAAAGGAGTGACTAACTCACCACGAGTGATGTCCGCGAGGAGTCGCTCTCGACCACTGGCACTAGACCGCAGAAAAGCCACTAGGCTCTGGACGGCGGCTAGTCGACACGGTAGCGGTCCCTGCGAAGTTCCCACCCCGTCATGCTCACTGTACTCTGCTTCACGTACATCACCGCCAACATTGTGAAACAACTGAACAGAGCGAAATCATGCCACACAACAAGCAAGAAAAAAAAACGCCAGGCCTGCGCTGAAACCGCAGCACACTCACAGCGAAAGCTGGAAGAGCGGCGTTTCTAGAGCCCGTTGTAAGCTCTCTTGGGGCTACAATACAATTACACTAGAAAGGTACCCACTACGCCATAAATCACAATTTTTGTGAAGTTGGCAAGCACCTACTAAGCCATTATTCGTCATTCTGCGGAGACACGAGACATCAGCTACACGTCTGTAAGGCATTATGTGCACTTTGTTGACGTGACGACTGATGACGATGAAGAATTATGGCGCAGCCCTTTGTAATGGGTTGGAAGCTTTAAAGGGCTACTGACACGAATGTTTTCAGTTGCTTTTTTTTTGCGTCAAACGAAAGGTCAAGCCCTCAAGAGCCTAGAAAAGGTAGTGCTACGCGCGAGTGCGTCCTGAAAAATTAATTACAGTATGTTTTTAAAAGCTAGTTTCGGTTCCTACTGTACCCTGGCGTCACAACACGGTATGAGCTTCTCGTCACGTGCTCGCACAATATATAGTGACGTTTCCTCGGCCGCTCCACACGGTGGCTCCGTTGGTGACGCACAAGCGGCCATTTTGGAAGTTTTGATGACGCACAAGCGGCCATCTTGGAAGTTTTGGTAGCTAACGTCATCCCAACTAGCCAGACTGCTGCGTGAAGTCACCAGAATTTGTACTGTAGCCTGACGTCAAGCTAGTGTCGATGTTAGTAGGTGCGCCATGGAAAAATTGACTTTAATATCAAATTAAAATATCTTATCAGCACCTGCTGAGCTTCACACTTGCTCAGAGCCGCCTCTGCATACAGGAGATTTGTATGGGAGAATAAAAATCGCCTTCGAAAAAAGGTGTCAGTACCCCTTTAAACGGCCCACCAGTTATGTAATTTGCATTGGGTGACGCCCGGTCGCTATTTCCATACGTTGACGTGGGAGAGAGACGGGGGGGGGCGAAGAACTTTACTGAGATCCCAAAAAATGGATCATGCGCTTATGGGCTTCCTTGGCAACCAACACAAGTGCACTTGCGAGGAACCCACTACGCTATAAATCATTGTAATTTTTGAGAAGTAGGGCAGCAGGCACTGTGCCATTTTTCGTCATTCTACGGAGAGCCGTGGTACCTGCTAAACGCATGTAAGGCATTATGCGCACATTGTTGATGCTGTGCCTGATGACGACGAAGAATTATGGCAGAGCTCTTTGTAATGGGTTGGAAGCATTCAACAACCTACTCGTTGCGCAATTCGCATTGTGTGACGCCTGGTTACAGAATTCGCGTTGTGCGACGCTTGGTGCTTATTTTACTCTTCTACCACGCTATATTGCATATGCAAATGTGGTTCCTTTCCAACATGATGCCTGTATAGGACCTTTTTGCAAAGCAGTTCCAAGCACCGGCATGGCTCAGAGGTTGAATACTGGGCTCACACGCAGAGGGCCCAGGTTCGAACCTCGTTCCATCCTGGAATTTTTTTATTATTTCGTTTTTTTTTCTTATTTCGAGCGATACTGGTTACGGACACCGGCGGCGGCGGCGGCAGACAACTACGGCACCAAAAACGGCCGGTGAAATGATCTCATAACAGCTTTCGCTGTAAAAAGGAGACAACCACTGCCTTTTTTTCTAGTTGAAACTGCAGAATACATTTCTTTTTCCTTTGCGCATTTCAGTTTCGCCATCACCAATTACTCAAATTTCAATGTAATGCAACGCTGCCCACGCTTTGTACGTCATGAAGTCATAGAAGTTTCACTACGTTTCTACCCTAATGCTGTCCTTTATTTCTCGACTTAGCATAAGGGTGCACTAAACAGAAACACCATGTTTAGCTTATAGTGATAGACTACAGCTTCGATGCATTAAAGGAATTTCCTTTTTACTGGGAACAGAGCTCCTGTGAGCAAGAAAATAGCACTGGTGCTAATACCATCGGGATACAAGAAGTCAGCCGACTTCAGTGCTTTCTTCTATGTTGAACATGTTTACCAGGCCATCAACAGGCTCTCACAGCAGACAACACACTGTCTTCAAAAAACATCATCGGCAATTCACGTCTTGGCCACTGGAATGCACGCTACAAGTGGCTCAGCCACCAGGGAGAATTGCTGAAATCCTACATTTTATTTTCGGATCGCAGTTAAAACCTAAACTGTTTTTTTCGTGTCTATGAGTGTGTGGCTGGTTCTGTGGCATTTGCATTTGTGCCAGGATGCATGTATTGTTTGCTTGTTATGGGATACAAATACCGCGTGCAACATTCCCAGCAAGGTCACCTGGGTTACTGAGCCACACCGTCGTTGCTCTCAATGTCATGTACAGACAGGTCCACTCTTAAAGGGAACACTTGCGTTCAGGGTATGTCCAGGTTTCGCCTTCTTGGAAAAGCACAGTGGTTTAGATTTGCATCTACTGGTGTTTGATAGTTTTGACTCCTTTTAATTGACTAGTGCCGTGCACGAACAATGTTTCCGCATCCACTTGCAGTTAAGAGGTATGAAATATGAGGGGTGCTCATTCGAGCGTTCCCTTTAACTGTGGACCGTACTGTACATATCGGTCCCCAATGTAGCAATGTTTCTGCATGGCTGACTCCTGAACCAAACACTGCACAACCGCACCACACTGAGCCAGCTGTGGTGGTGTTTTGCCAACCACGGCCACTGCACGTGCACCGGTGACACCACGCTGTGACGTGACTGGCACTGTGTGAAGTACCCAGGGAGAGGTCTACTGCAAGAAAGGGAGAACAACAAAGAGTAGAAAAGACACTCACGGATGCCTGAGTTCGCTGCAGTAGGCGCTTCGTGATCCGTTCCTCCAGGGGATCCAGAAGCAGCGGGCCAGCTAGGCAACCCAGGGCGCTCCATACAGCCGCCTCTCGGCGCCACTTGAGGCCCACTCGTGCAATGCAAGTCTCCGCGGTGGAGACGAGCTCTGCAAGCTGTTCTTCCTGCACCATCGATAAAGTAATGACCGACCTCATTCAACAATGATATCAGTATTACAAATGGACGTCTTCATAATGAAGTCACGATCAACACAAGAGTGCCAGCGAAGTGTGCGGCCCTAGCATTTACACGCAAAACGATGCATCGTTACCAAATCATAATTGATGGCACTTCCGTACCATATGTAACACATCATCGATTCTTAGGAGTGATGATTGACCGAAACTTGTCCTGGTCAAAGCACGTGTCGATGCTTAGATCCAAGCTAAGCAGCTTCATACACGTGCTTAGATATATAGCAAGCACGAAATGGGGCCCATCAGAGAGGTCGTTGCTTCAGCTGTATGAGGCACTTTTCGTAAGCTACCTACGATACAGCTTACCTGTTATGACCAACCAACGCCCGTTCTGCCTGCGTACGTTAGAAAGTTTGCAAGCTCAGGCATTGAGGACATGTCTTGGCATACCGCGATGTACGTCAACATTAGGAGTTATTGCGGAAGCACGCATAACTCCCATGGATAGTTATCTTTCATGCGAACCGTTAAGAGTTTATCTCCGACTATTGACGCGGCATGAACGTCATCCTCTGTCAACGATCCACACCCACCGACAGGACAGCACTTTTGCAGAAATCATCTCACGCCATGAGAACATCATTCCCTCAGGCTTCGCTCCCGCAAAAGTTGCAGAGATACCAGCATGGATTTTATCAAGACCTACAGTGCGCCTATCCATTCCAGGAGTGGCTAAAAAGTCGCGCATACCTTTATGTGGCCTCAAACAATTAACATTATCGTATATATCCACAGAATATGCCAATTCTGTGCATGTTTTCACTGACGTGTCTGTTTTACCCACTGCGTCAACAGCGGCATTCGTTATACCAAGTTTGAAGACCAGTGAACGCTTCCGTCTGGACCACCGAACAACATCGACGGTGGCAGAGATTGTAGCCGTCCGCGAGGCAATTCGTTACATATCGACGCAACCTCCTCACCAATGGACTATATTTTGTGACTGTAAACCAGCACTCCAAGTGATAGATTCAGCACTTAAACGAGGGCCTTATTACATACTTGCTCACGAATGGCCGAATTACACGATGTCGCCCTGAAAACTGGCCATCGTATCATGTGTCAGTGGGTTCCAGGGCACTGCGGTCTGCAGGGCAATGAGCAAGCCGATGCGGAGGCAAAGATGGCCCATGATAACACCAGCTATCCCCTTTTCCCGACCGGATACTAACACCGTAGTGTACACACTCCTGAGTGAGACTACAGCAGCATACTGGTCTTTACCAAGCCATCGTCACCGCCGGCTTCACGAACTTGACCCAAATATGTTAGAAATATGTGTTAGAATCCCACCAACCATGAAAAGGTGTATTACAAGCTTATTTCACCGACTACGACTAGGTGTGGCATTCACTCACCGTTACCTACACCTTATCGGCCGTGCCGACAGTCTCAATTGCGAGATGTGTGGCATTCCTGAGACTATCGAACACCTCCTGTGCGTCTGCCCACGATACCTCACGCAAAGAAATTCAATGGCGGCCGTCTTGTTGTCATCGAAGCAACAAGTTTCAGAAAAAGTTCTGTTGGGACCACCACCACGTCATCAGCGCGATATTCTGAAAGCGCTGAACATGTTTTTGCGCGCTACAGAGCTTGACGAGAGACTGTAAATAGTTTTTGAACATTCAAAGACTTACTTTGTCGCCACTTTTTTCTATCATCATCATCCACATCTTCTCTCCACTCTCTATACTACCACTCTCCCCTTTCCTACTGCTGAGTAGCAGGCCAGAACATTGATTCAGGCCGACCTCTCAGCTTTTCTGCCATAATAAACCTTTTCTCTCTCTAACCTGGATATAACAAATGTGAATATAACGAATAACTAGTTATACCGAAGTAAATGAAAAATAGTCTTGTCACAGATACAGCGGTACAAAGACTCACTTATAACAAACTTTCGGATATCAGGAAGTTATTTTCGCATCAGACGCAACTTCATTATAATGAGGTTTAGGTGTGATGCAGTTTAATATTTTTTGCAGAGAGATATAAAAGCCACACTCTTCATGGGGTAAGCAGCATGGAGAGTTGGGCGAGTTGGTATGAGTTCATTCTGGTGGAAACTACGCAATGGGATGGGAAACGAAACGTCTTGCCTTTCTTCATTTGCCGTCCCATTGCGCAGTTTTAACCAGAATGTCTTCATGGGGTTCCGAACAACTACGCATCGGACAGTGGCGGGGGTGCAACAGATGGGCATAAAAAAAAACATGGGCGAATACTTATAAAAAACCTGTGTACACATGCCCATGCCTCAGAAGGTGGCTCAGCCAACAGAATTTCTGAAATCTGATCTATATATTTTTTTGGGTCACCGTTAAAACCTCTAAACTGGTTTTGTCATGTCCGTACATGGGCTGGTTCTGTAATATATTGCAGCATTCTCAGTTGTGCCCTAATCCACGTATTGTTTGTTTGTACACTCAAACTGCATTACAACGAAGTGACATCTGCCACGGAAATAACTTCGTTATACCTGAAAATTTCTTATGAACATTTATGTGTAACACTGTACTTATGACGACACTATCCTTAATTTACTTCATTGTAACCGATAATTCGTTATATTTGTATTCGTTATATTGAGGTTTGAGTTATTTCTATAGGCCATTTGTGTAGTTCTACAGACCATATAGACCATTCGCGCGCTTACCATGCAGCATCCGTCACAGCCCTGACAGGCAGGACGACACATTTCTCGACACGCCAATAGGGCATGCACTAAGCCCGCCAGACTTTCTGCCAGGAGACCCTCTGTGAGCAGGCTGCAAATCTCACACAGCAAGAGCCGTGGCCAGCCTACGACGCCGTGGTCTCTCAGTGTGTTCACCACCTGCATGCATTCGTAACAATATTACACCACTGTAAAATTCTTAGCAAGCGCCCACTCCAATTTCCGTGCTAATTTCAAATTTCCACGCTCTTCCAGGAAAGTGCCCCTCCACTTTGCCAGTAATTTCGAATTGCTGAGGGGTGTGGGAGGTGGGGGCTTGAACACCAGACTAAAACTTTCCTCACCCGGACTCACTCGGACTCAGATATCACGAAAATTTTCCTCAACCAGACTCAGTCGGACTTAATCTCAAGAAAACATTACCCACCCGGACTCACTCAGACTAAGACTCACGGCTCAATGTAAATCTGAGTGAGTCCGAGTGAATCTGAGTGAGTCTATGGTCCCCTCACTTCTAGCGTACTTCAATCGCCACAGTAGGAACTCATACTCCAAAGCATGACTGGGTCAAGATTTATTGACTGATTGATTGATTGAAAATGGCACAGTTAAGAGGCATAGACAGAGAGCGTACCTGACCAACCCCACCGGCCATGGCAGAGCGCACGGACAAGTCCGGGTCTGCGCACAATCCTCGCCAGACAGGCAGTAGCTTGGCCTCGAATGATTCTGCAGTAACGAACTGTACCATATCCTGAAACACAAAGGAAATGCAGAGGCTTCCCCAGTCAACATTCACCACAAGCTGTACTTTCTTATTACATATTTATTTAAAAAACAAAATTTAAATGGCGAAGTTCAACATATTTCCACAACGAGGGCCATGAGTCACGGAGGAGCTCGGAATTAAATTTGACTGCAGTGGGTTGCTTAAAATTCAACTGTGACAAAATTTTTGGAGGGGCAGCACTGTTATCTCCATGAGATTAACCCTCAAATGTTGTAGTCGCATCCAATACAAAAATAACTTCGTTGTATACAAAAATTCGTTATAAACATATATTCTTAACACTTAACCACCGGGCTGCCCTTAATTTTCTTCGTATTAACCAATAATTCGTTATATTCAAGTTTGTTATATGGAGGTCTGATTAACATCTGTGACTTGGCATCAAAGACTGCCACCACAGCCATGCTAACGGAGCTCTGAGGGTGTAATCAAAGCCACGCCTACAGGCATGCAGTTGTCTGAATGCATTGCTAGCGCTTCAAGAAGACAATAATGGTAACATCTGGGGTTATACGCGCCAGAACCACGATATGTTTATGAGGCATGCTGTAGTGGAGGGCTCCGGAAATTTCGGCCACCTGGTGTTATTTAACATGCACGGACATCGCATAGTGCACAGGCCTCTAGCATTTCGCCTCTGTCGAAAAGCGAACACCACGGCCGGGATCGAACCCACGACTTTCGGGTTAGCAGCCGAGCACCGTAACCACTGTACTAATAAGGCAGACTGCTGCACGAAGATAGTGAGCTTGGCAATAATAATAATAATAATAATAATAATAATAATAATAATAATAATAATAATAATAATAATAATATCTGGGGTTTAACGTCCCAACACCACTATATGATTATGAGGGACACCGTAGTGGAGGACTCCGGAAATTTCGACCACCCGGGTTTCTTTAACATGCGCCTAAATCCAAGTACATGGGCCTCAAACATTTTCGCGTCCATTAAAAATGCAGCCGCCGCGGCTAGGATTCGACCCGCGACCTTCGGGTCAGCAGTCAAGCACCATAACTAGGGGTGTGCGAATATTCGAAATTTCGAATATTTTTCGAATAGTGTTTGCTATTCGATTCGATTCGCACTGGAATTTTACTATTCGAACTATTCGAACTTCCCAAAAACAAATACAGTCAACGCCCGATTGAATGTGACCCCTTCAGATTTTTAATATGCTTCGCCTCATTACACTCTCGTATTGCGGCAAAGCTGCCTTTCAAGGTCCGTTACGGTCGAACTTAGCCAAGAACGTCCGATTGGAAGCGAGTCCTAGATTTTCAATATGCTTCACCTCATCACACCCCGTTATTGCGGCAAAGCTGCCTTTCAAGCTCCGTTACGGTCGAATTTTGCCAAGACACAGTCAACGTCCGATTAAAAGTGGTCCCTAGATTTTTCATATGCTTCACCTCATCACACCCCCGTATTGCGGCAAAGCTGCCTTTCCAGCTCCGTTGCGGTCGAACTTTGCCAAGACACAGTGAACATCCGATTGGAAGTGGTCCCTAGATTTTTCAATATGCTTCACCTCATCACACCCTGATATTGCGGCAAAGCTGCCTTTTAGGCTCCGCTACGGTCGCAAATGCATGACCTCAAGAGAACGCTGGTTCCAACATGGAGATGAAAGATGTGGCAGAGTTGGGGGCTCAATTAATGCATTTTTGGGCCTGAAATTTGGGCAGGAAGTCCGAAAAATCGGACGCCGAAGCTTTTTAGCATCCAAAATTTCAGATGTTCTTATATATCGACGTCTACGAGGCAGATTTGGAACTCCGGACTTGAAGGGAGCACACCCTTGACCGCCACATCAGTTGGGCTTCCACAGAAGTTGAAAGAGGAGAGGCTGAGGAAATGGCATCTTTGCTTATCACGTGTAAAGTGTTGTCGGCAACACTTTGGTTGCACCAAATCATGTACATAAATAGAATTCGGCCTCTACATTGCCTCATTCTTGATAAGACAACTATGAAACACCACCCCGCCAGTGCTTCAACCTGGCGAAATGAAACGCTTTCATGTTGCTATCTCATAAGAATATGCTTAGGAATCCTCTCAAACTTTTTTTTCTGCAATTTCACTTCGAAGTATTCGAAAAACATTATAGAAATATTCGAGAAATATTCGAAAAATATTCGATTCGATTCGCACTCACACCTCAATATTCGAATTCGCTTCGCACCCGAAATTTTGCTATTCGCACAGCTCTAACCATAACTACTAGACCACCGTGGCGGGGCTGAGCTTGGCAAAGTTGCAGAAGCAATATGCCGAAAAGTTGAAAAGCAATGTAATTGTTTTTCGCACTCGCAAGCATTTGAGTCACTTGAGTGTAACTACAGCATAAGCGTGTCTTTAAAAAAGTATTAACAAGCAAGAGTGAGGCAATAGTTTGCTGTCAGTAGTTCCTTGACGAGCTTCAAAAATAAAATAATATTTTTTTAAAGTTTGGAATTACCTTCTCGTCTGGTCCTTACCAGCAGGGCTGAGCATTTGGAAAGCAGATAGAGAAGAGAAAAGACAGGAAACGCACCAAGTAAATTAGTAAAAATTATAATTGCAAGGCTTTGCTCTAGGTCCTTGCAAGGAACGCATCCCGAAAATAGACAGCGAGAGGCTGCATAATCAACAGTGGCTAAGAAAGTTCTGTCATGACAAGAAGCATTGATGTGTCGACGTTTGTTAAAAAGGTAGACCACCCGTTATTCTGCACTACAAATTTGATGATGCTCCTCCTCAAGCACATAAGCTCTAGTCCATACCACCTCCTACCTTTTTCTAAAGTGCGATAAAATTCTAAAATACAAGTGGACTACCATAAAAGTCTTGCAGAAACAAATGTTTGCGATACAAACATTAAAAACATATATTTTTTATTGCTTCCATTACTATGCACTTGTCAGAAACGACATAGAATGGCAGGGATCCTCAGGATGACCTTAAAGGCTAGGCAATTCCTGTAGTATGCCGAAAATCTTGTAGGTAATGGTCTGAGATCTACATCATAGCTGCTGATCATCAGACACACGTTGTCCATTTAAGTCAGAGATATCAAACGCGAACATTTCACTAGCGGCCCGCGCCTTCACAAGGAATAAAGTTTTGTGTCTTTGCTAAATGGTATTTGCATTACTTTCTTGCATACTGCGATTAATAACGCTTTGTTCGGGTAAGCTACAAAGACAGAACTGGTCTCAAGCGTTTTTTCCTCAGGCAGCCCGTGCGGTCACTATGTGTTGAAACATCACTGCAGAACAGAAACTCTATTTCAGAATTTTAGTCACTCTGCAAATCGGTATCGATATCTTTTTGTACGTCAAATCCCCTGCGGATCGGATATGACTCATATGAGATATGGAGAAGGCATTCTTTCAAATGGCTACGTTACGTGACATTTTGTTCAATCCCCCCCCTCCCCCTCCCGCTCCGACTTTCTTCACTGTCTCAGCCCTTGTAGGACTAAATTTCGGGACTGCGGCCCGCTAGCTGATTTAGGTGCTACATTCTAAAAAAACATTACTAGCCCTAGAGAGCTTCAACATGATTGTTTCAATAGCATGTGCTTCTCAACAACAAATTTAGCAAGAGTGAAAGGAGCAACAGATGATTCCAGATGCCAAGCCTATAATGACAGTTAAAGGAGTGCTGACACAAAATTTATGTATTTTTGGATATAGTCGCTCTAAATAGTAACACTGGTGATGAGAACCCTTAAAAGAGCATTGTTGTGCCTGGTGATGCGTGGAATATATTTTTAATACCACTACCTTTAACAAACACTTCTGGTTTCGATATCAAAGGGGCAGTTCCATGGTGACGTGTTAACACATCCTGAGACAGCAACTCGCAATGTACTAGCAGCAGCTCTGCCATCTGCTGTCAGTCTCATGTGGTGCACATAAACAACGACGAGTGAATTGTCATCCAGCCACTCTGACAGCGATTTCTGCAATTTAGGCTGCATGCAGAAAGCAGAGTTCACAACCCCCGTGGAACTGTGCTGACTCGTCGCAAAAATGTCCACTGTCGTGGGAGTGGCTTGCAGATGTTGGGTGACAAAAACTTTAAGATCAAAGTAAAATACTTTCTATATGTCTGGCTCCGGTGTGCGGAGAGCGTTAACAGTGCATACCAAAGAAACGAGAAATGTCTAGGCATGTGCGAATATTCGAACGAATATTAAAGTATTCGAATTTACTTCGAAACAAATTTAAGTTATTCTAAATTTCGAAGTATTCGAAATTAACAAATAGACACTTACAAACCGCATGTAACCCCCTGTAAAGGTGTTTTCACTGCAGCGAATGGGTGCTATACCGTGAATACACCTATTCAGACGAAATCCGCACTGCCACGAAGCCCCACTTCAAGTTTAAATGAACATGTTACCCTCACTTCGATTTACCATTTTTTTAAGTTTAAAAGCTTGTTATACCAGCTAATATGCTCTAGGTACAGTAAACTTTAAAACATAACATATTTTAGAGGTTATCACTTGCTTTCTACCGAAAGTCAAATCCTGGTACTATTCAAAGTTGCTTCCACTTCCTTTGAACCAAAAAGAATGACATTTGCACATGCCTTGTTTCAATTTAAAAAAATATTGTGCAGTTTAGTTGGTTCATGACAAATATTCTCATTTTTCTTTATAATAGGTGATATAGTATACTATTCGAACTATTCGATTCGAAAGTATTTGACCAAATCACTATTCGCTTTGAACTTAAAATTTACTATTCGCACATTCCTAGTCTCTACTACGAAAATATTTCCTGGTTACAACACTGTGATTTGCCTTGTGCCAATTCAAAATGTATACTCAAGATTATTGAAAATTTTCAGTTGAAGAGAAATAACAACAGATGGTCTCAATTCAATTGCAAGGTGGGCATTCTCTTTAACATTGGTCCTCCACATACCAGCACAGTTCTGCTTACTCAATGCGTGTAGAAATAAGGGGAAACACAATATTCGGTATCAACCTTACAGGAAAGAAATGGGCGCAAGTCCGACGACACCGGGCACCAGTGGCTTGTGGAGTGGGCATTTTGTCCAGGCTGCTTTTGGTGAAGACGCCCAGCCCGGCGGTTGACAGCTCTTGGTACAGCTCCACAAGCCAGCCGCTTTTTTCCAGAATTCCTGCAAAGGTTGCTCGCGTGAGCAATTGGCCAAAGCGACCAATCGTGACATTCACATTGGTGAGTGTCAGGGATTGGTGATTGGTCACAAATGGTGACTGACAATTTCTAATTTCTTTCGCTCATTATCAAATTAATATGCTTGAAGCAGTTCGGAACAAAGCTGCCAGACACTACGACAATCATTCCAGTGTGACTCAGCTTAAACTCAGTTGCTCCCTTCAGCCATTATCTATTCGCCATCAAATGTCATTGCTATGCCTATTTCACGTGTACGTCTACAGTAACAAAATATATCGTCATTACACCTTGACCACCCCCTTTTACACATCATGTAGGTTGAATGATCATCTCAGCTTCACACGCACCTTTGGTAACACAAACGTGTGTGACACAGCAGCCCTACCACATGCCATACACATTTAGAATGACCATCCTGATGATATTGTCTCCGATAGTAACCCTAACTCGTTTCGACAGAAACTTGAGGTGCATTTTCTTACAATAGTGTCGTAAGATTGTTTTGTTGTTTAAATTTCAAACGTTGTATAATTTTATGAGGTGTTGAACTTTCTTTTTTCTAACGTGCTGTAATCTAATTTGTAACGTGCTGTAATTACTGTACTGTAAATTTTGTTGCACTGTATTTTTCTAGGTTGTTGTTATTCACTTGCATTGTAACCCTGTTCCTTATGAGTTTACTTGTAATTTCATTGTAACTCCATTACTCAATGCCTTCGTGCCTGTAAGGTATTTTTCAATGAATAAATAAATAAATAAATAAATTTGTGACAATCGCGTGACCTCTGTCAGTTGCCAGTGTGAGTGCTGCCTATATTCCTGCTTCAATACAAACCATTCAGTCTCCATCTACTAGGAAAAACCAGGCTCGTTCAAGACTTTTCATTCTCCACTACTAAGAACAACCTGTCTCCATATACTAGAAACAAATTATCGCGTCCAATACTTTTCAGTCTCCATCTAGTAGAAACAACCTACCTCGTTTGAAACTTTTCATACTCCACTACTAAGAACAACCTGTCTCCATTTACTAGAAACCTGTCTCACTGGAGACAACCTGTCTCACTGGAGCTGTTGCGTCACACTTGTCACGTTGACTCTTTGCTCTTTCTTGTATCATTGCACACATCACCTTTCATTATCTTTGTATATATATTTGACGAGCGAAAGCGATTGAATAAAAGTTGTTAGTGTGCAAGGTCCTTGTCTATTTCATGTTCTTGTGTCATTCATCTCATTTCATCTATGCAGCGCATTGTTTCACTTTGCAATATGCCATACCAACTAGCCCCAGTGGAAGCACTACTAAACGTTAGAAACAAACTGTTGCGTCCAATACTTTTCAGTCTCCATCTAGTACAAAGAATCTGTCTCGTTTGGAACTTTTCTGTCTCCATCCACTAGGACCAACCTGTCTTGTTTGAGACGTGAGCCCATGCTCGCACTCTCAACACAGTTCCTCACCTGCTGGCAGGTGGCAGAGCGGTCCGAATTGTGTAGCCAGGAAAGCCAGCTCGCTGGCAGAACGGCGCCTCCACCGGAGCACCAGGGACACCAGATTGTCCCGGCATGGCACTACGAGTAGAGGAGTACCGACGCTGGCTGAATAAACAACTCTCAAAAAGGAGTTAAAACAATGCTAAAGAGAAAAATGATTCCCTTTAAATACATTTTCAGAACACCAAAAACACCCCTCTTACTCAACAAAGATGCTTGGTAAGCAAAAAAAAAGGTGAAAAAAAATTCAGCCAGTTCTGTGCCGTCAAAACCGTTCGACGCTAAGCTGTAAGTGTATGGGTGATGCGATTGGTTAGCGAGATCATGTGCATTATCAACATTATCATCACCTTTTTTATTTATTTCTTTAATCACTCTCCCCCCTCCGGTCACATCACCTGCGTGACGCCTACTACCATAGGTCGGCAAAAAATGTGGAGCTCACGCAGATTCACTCATGAAATATATTTTGTCCTTTAGGCTAACTCGGACTTAGACTCACCAAAATTTTCCTCAACCGGACTCAAACTCAGACTCACTCATATTTTTCTCGACCGGACTCACTCGGACTCAAACTCGTCCAAATATTACTCACTCGGACTCATTCAGACTCACTGCTCAATCCAAGTCTGAGTGAGTCGACTCATGGGACCGTTAGCATATAATTTGTTTTTTTACCATGGTGTTAATGCTCTTTAACATCAATATATCGCATAATTGGTGCTTATTTGGCACCTTTTCATCTCGTACGTTCAAATACAAGTTATCAGTTGTTGCAATCCAGTAAGGACATTTTTGTTGAAAGAGGTGACCAATACGATATATTTTTATCCAAAACCTCCCTTGAAAGAGTTTGCCCTATCTATAACTCACGCGTCTGATCGATAAATACTGAGCTTGCGCATGAACGCTACTGCGTCGAAGTAGCGTTGAAGTAGCGAAGTAGCGTGTGAGTAGACATGAGTATAAATTTAAGCCGACATAAGGCTGATATTAATGCCGAAGTGAGTAGATAGGATTAGAGGTCGGATTAGAGGTCATCAGCACGTCACAGATCGACCAAACTTGTGACGTCACTATGACGTCATTCAACGTGACGTCATATGATGGCACCATCACATGACATGGTCGCTTTGCGTTGCCTCCATGATCGGGGCCGATCACGGAGAGGGGCGGGGGAGGTTCAATGCATCGACTGACGAAAAAGATGATGGCTTTCGTTTTCGAGTCATTTAGGCGAATGCATAAGGGACCGTGTTTTTTTTACGTAAATTTTTCGCATACATTTTACCCATGCGGTCAGTTTTTCAAAATGTACGGGTAAGTCTTACATGTTGACATCGATATTGGTGACCACCACGTTTTTTATCACCTGACGGAAAGAAATCGTCAGACCACACATCGTCAGAACTATTTCTGGCTAAAGAAAGCGGGTTTGCGCGCCACACCATATTATTATTGTTAGTCGTCACGCAAATGGCAATTTAAGCATGTCAAGTTAGTGATGCCATGACATGTCGGTCGTGTTAGGCATACGTACATTCGTGCCCCTCCGTGCCAATTTTCGTGTATACCAAGTGAACAAGAAGCGAGTTACGCGAGTAATTTTTTACTTTTGGTACCGCGGCCACGCCGACTGACACATTCGGCTTCGCATGAAATGGCTTGAAACAGCAGAGCGCGGGAGGCAGCCTTGTAAAACAAATCGAATGCACGAAACAAAAGATAGGATATGAAGGGTGCGAACGCGTTAGCATGAACTAGTTACTACGTGCATATCTGCTATATTCTCCTGGTTATCTCCAGTTAATTCTCTCCTGCAGCAAGTTTACGTTCGTCATTCTACACGAAAGTAAGTTAAGCGCCTTCTCTCACGATGAAGTGCGCGCAGGATGCGTTCCTCAAGCAGCTGCGAAGTGTGGACCAATGCGGCGACAAACCAGCTGAAAGGACGTACATATACAAAATCCCTGTTTCCAACACACAGACACACAAACGCGTTCTCTATGTGATGAGTCGCTGCAGTATTATGTTGCAGGGACGCAGTATTAAATATTGCCCAATTTTCCGCAATTTTAGATAATAGTGCCCAAAATATCAGGCGCGTAGCAGACGCTCGCTGCTTTGACGCGGCTTCCGCCGCGGAGAACTCACGGGTTCTACAGCCCCTTGATGTTGGAAAGTAGCGGCGCTCCTTTATCCACACCGCCTCACCCTCGCCGCGCCGTCAACTTCCTCTTTCTTCACCCTCTCTTTCGCGGAGGCGGCGCATCCGCAACGCTGAATGGCTGCGACGCGCGATACCTCCCGGTCAGGTGACCCTGACGTCAAGAGAAGCGAGCGCAAGCAAACTTCATGCGCTTTCAGCTGCTCATGCATGCCATGAACCCTCCAGGCATCGACCCTCCAGGCATGTGTGTACGGGTGTATGCGTGTTTGTATGTGTTGTGAAGAAGAAGATGCGTCGCCGGTCAGCAGTATCGCCAATGTTCGCCTCGCAGTGCTGGTCGCTGGCATCTTTCTGGACGGTGCTCTGCCCCGACTTGCTGTGTTTGTTCAGAGCGTCACCACAGGAACGCACCGCCAATAAACCTCTTCTCAGTGTGCATATGTGCGCCTGCGTTTGTATGTGCGTTTGCGCACGTGTTAACGTGTGAGTGCATGTGCGTGCGTTTGTGTATGTGTCTTCGCGGTGTTTGTGCGTGTACGCACGTATGTGTGTGTGTATGTGTGCGCCTGCGCGTGCGTGCGTTTGTGTTTTCGCGCACGTGTATGTATGTGCGTGCGTGTATCGCGTGTGTATGTATGTGCGTGTGTGCATGTATCGCATGTGCATGCACGTGTGCACGTATGTGCATGCGTGTCTGTATCACTTGTGCATGCGCGTGCGTGTCTGCATCGCTGTGTGTCTGTATCGCGTGTGTATGTATGTGCCTGCGTGTCCGTATCGCGTGTATTTATGTGCGTGCGTGTATATGCGCGTGTGTATGTATGTATGTGCGTGCGTGTCTGTATCGCGTCTGCATGTATGTGCGTGCGCGTCTGCATGCGCGTGTATATGTATGTATGTGCGCACGTGTATGTAAGTGCGTGCGTGTCTGTTCGCATGTGCACGCACGTGTGTACGCGCGTGTGTATGTATGTGCGTATCCATATTGCGTTTGTATTACGTGCGTGCCTGTATTGCGTGTGTATGATCGTGTGTATCTACGTCTGCGTGCGTGTCTGCATCGCGTGTGTATCTATGTGCGTGTGTCGTGCCTTTATCACGTGTGTATGTATCGTATGCGTGCGTGCGTGTCTGACAGCGGCATTGACACAAAAAGGCTTCAGGCCCATTCATTTGGACCAATTCAATTTAAGTAAACCACCCCATTCCTTATTGGGTGCCTTCTTTGAGCTCATCAAGACCACAATTATGAAAAAAAATTGTCGCCGCTGGTTACATTTTATGCGCTTAATACACCTTCGCGTTACGGACAGCAGAGGCGGCGACGGAGAGGTAAACCGCTCAGCCGCCAGTTGGTATACTCATTTTTTTTCGAAGCGCTTATTTGTATTTATCGAAGCGCCTTAAACAATATATTTGTCACTTAATTTGTTCTATCAGATGCCCACTTTCGTCATGACTATTGCTTAAGAGACAGGTTCTCATCTAATGCTTCAAGGGGCCGATTAAACAAGCGCGCGCAGTGATTCTAATGCGGCTGCAGCGAGCCAGTGGAGGGTTCAGCGTGCCGTGCGCAGCGGGCCGGCCAGGGGAGGGGAGAAATCCGAGGAGGAAGAAAACGCGCGCGCGGAGGAGTGTCGCACTTTCTAGATCAAGGGGCTTTAACGGGTCCTAAAGCCCCTCTACCTACGAAGTAGAGGGGATTTAAAGGGACACTAAAGGCAAATAATTTATGTCAGAGTGAAAGCTCAATGTATGACAACGTCTAAAACGGCAATATTATCAACAGCAGTGCCCTACTTACGAGAAGTTATGGATGGATGCTATGTATCACAATGTATCACACGATGAGCACCACGAGCGGGACATTTTGGAAATGATCCCGATGACGTTAGAGAGTCCGACTACAATTAATCACTCGTAATCAAACTAGCTGCAATAAAAAAAGAACCTTCCGCGCATCAAGAGACGTAATAAAATGCTACTTGTTCGTTTCTGTTTGATTCATGGAAAAAAGAACCTCTTTGGCGTTGCCATTGGGAACGGCGCGCGTGGCTCAAAGGTTCCGTTTTCGACGAACTGCGCTTCGCCCGCCGCCCTACTTCGCTCACGCGGTCGCGTCTCAGTGTTAGTTTCGGTATCGCGGACTGCCGCGTCTGTTTTGCGCGCTCGTGTCAGTCGCTCTGACAGAAAGTTCGACAAAATGCCGCATGCATGTGATGTTGCCGGATGCCCGAATGGTGCACGCCGCCAGTGCACGCCGCCGCGCAGTAAAGGCGGGCAACGCTGGGCACGGCAACAGTGACGTGAGAAAGACCGCTTTCAGGCGGGTGATTTGAAGTGCGCTAACGGGATGCGGACCACTAAAACGTGATTTTATTTCAAAATAAGCCCTTCCTTGGCACAAAAGTAGCACTAGGAGGTTTCTGAACCGCTATTTCAACAATCAACGTCGACTTAATATTTGCCTTTAGTGTCCCTTTAACGGGTCCGGCACGGCAGCACCGCGGCGCGGCAGTTCACCGCAAAAGGCCCTCGCTCCTCCCATGCATTCGCGCGGCGCTTTGGACACTCCCCCTGTTAGAGTGACCTAGAATAGGGGGAGTGTCCAAAGCGCCGCGCGAATACATGGGAGGAGCGAGGGCCTTTTGCGGTGAACTCCCACGCCGCGGCGCTGCCGTGCCGGACCCGTGGACTTTCTCCGCGGCGGAAGCTGCGCCAAAGCGGCGAGCGTCTGCTACGCGCCTGATATTTCGGCCGCTATTAGCCAAAACTGCGGAAATTAGGGCAATATTTAATACTGCGTCACTGTAACATAATACTGCAGCGACTCAGCGCACAGGGAAGACGTTTGGGCGTTGTGAAACGGGAATTTTGTATATTTCCTTTCAGCTGGTTTGTCACCGCATTGGTCTACACTTACGCGGCTGCTTGAGGAACGCATTCTGCGCGTACTTCATCATGAGAGAAGGCGCTTAATGTACTTTCGTGTGGAATGACGAACGTAAATGTGCTGCAGATGAGAATAAGCTGGAGATCTCGAAGATAACCAGGAGAATACGTAGCAGAAATGCACGTACGCAGTAAATGGCTACCTCATGCTAATGCGTTTGCACCCTTCATATCCTTTCTTTTTTTCGTGCGTTCGATTTGTTTTACAAGGCTGCTCTGCTGTTTCAAGCGTTTTCTTGCGAAGGCGAATGTGTCCGTCGGCGTGGCCGCGGCACCAAAGTAAAAAAATTACTAGCATAACTCTCGCGTCTCGTTAACTTTGCATGCACGAAAATTGGCATGGTCATCACATGACGCCATGTTGAATGACTTCACGATGACGTCATAGTGACGTCACAAATTTGGTCGATCTGTGACGTCATCACGTGATGATTTTGTGCATCACTCGTGTTGGCGGCGCAGGACGTCGATGGTCAATTTTCGTGTTTGGAGGCATCTAAGGCTTTTGCCTTAAAAAAAAAAAACAAGAGAAACCAAAGTAAATGAAACGATAACAGTGCAACACCGTGTATGCTTCACTTCATGTTACCAACGATCACCCGAAAACAAACGTGATTCTTAGTTCAGAGCAGCTGATTACACGCGTCTGCGGGACAAAAGAGGCTTGCTTTACCCGTCTGGTCCTCTCTTTATATTTTTTAAAGAGATGACCAGACACGTAGTTTCAGTACTCCGGGGCTCCAGTAGGAAAGCGTGGTGGACGCTATATTGAGCTCATCAGGAAAAAGCGGCAAATTGCGGTCGGGTGCCTTGCTGACGCGCAGTCGATTGCCATGAAAACAATTGTATTTTATGTAACTACTCGTTCACATCTTTTTCTAAAGTCTCTGAACCGACGAACGCTAACCGCCGCGAACCGTGAAAATATCTGAAGTTGAGAATTAGTTGTTTGAAACTGTTTTCATTTCGTATGGTGAAGGGTCGAAACAATGCACGCATCTCGCTCAAACGTTTCATACTGACGTTCAGCGTTCCCTGCAGATAGAAACAAGAGCGACGCATGAGTGACCACAGCTCGCTCTGAAACATCTAGACATAAGAGATCTCTGAACAGTTTTCTGAAGTGACTGAAATATTACACTTTCACGTTTGTAAATTCCTTACCGTGTTCTTGTTCAGGCAGCTATTTGACTTGCACGGTAAGAATGAGGGTGCTTGTAACTTTATTTCATGATATCTGCATATTTTAAAAGCATTTTTTAATATTACGCCTTTTATGCAAAAACTTGTGGAATAAGGTTAGTTTACCAGGCATTGCTTTTCTTGCAAAGTTTTGCGCACGGTGAGCCTTGTACGCTACCTCAGAAGCAAGAATAAGCCAAGAGCATTGCAGTCGTATGGCCGCCCATACTCTTTCTTTTGTTTACCTCACGTGTTCCCGGTGTTCTGTGCCCATAATAAAGTGCTAGTGGAGGCTAACAAACTGTCGAATAAAGCGCTGCGCATATGGCGAGCAAACCACTGGCGACCGTGGGTAAAAACTCGTAGTGTGAAGAGGTCACTGCGCCTAAGTATTTCAGCTGACTGCGCGTGTAATTTACGTTTTTTTATTACTGTTAATTCTTGCATGCGTGATGCTATTGCCCGTGCGAATAAATTATTCTCTTTCTTTCCTTGTGTGTGTTCGCTTTGGGCATTTTTACGCACGCATCAACGTTTTCGAACTTTATCACTTGAACCAGGCCACGCTGATGCTGCTTGACACATGATTCTCTGCATTCTGTTGTTGCCCCAGCACTAACACAACGTTTGAAGGTGGATAAGCTCCATTCCGCACCGCATTATTAAAGTTAAGTAGACTTCAAGTGCCCTGTGTGAAAACTGAGCGCAAAAAACTACAGCGCGTAGCAGACGCCCCTCGCTTTCCGCGCGCTTCCCGAGCTCGGAAAGCCCACGGGTCCGGCGCAACAGCGGCGCGGCGCGGCAGTTCACCGCAAAAGGACCGCGCGGGAGCTGGCGCTTTGGACACTCCTAGAGGTGTGCGCCGAGACGTCGGCGCGCCGCCGCCGACACTTATCGCTGCGCCGCCGCCGCCGAGGCCAACTGATCGGCGCGCCGCCGCCGCCGCCGCCGCCGCCGGCGTATTCTCTCGGCGCGATCGGCGCGCCATTTAAGTACGATTAATTTTTTTTCAGCAAATCTAACTTTGTTTGGCACCTTCTGCCCCCAGTAAAGGCTCGGTTCTTTAATTCTGCCCACTAGGTGTACGAAACACACCTCAAATGATTCGCCTGCCGCTTCAAGTTAAATCACTGGACCACAAAAAGTTGTGAAGTATTCTGTTGGGACGCGTGTACGCGCGGGAGAAGGAGACACAACCGCGCGGCGGGGATCCCAAACATGAACTGGTTTTTATTCAGGTTCTCCGGAGGTTCCGGAGAGCAGCGGAGGGTGGCGCTGCCTGGCGGCTTGGCTTGGCTTGGCCGCCACAGCACTCCCCCCTTAGTGAGTTGCCGAACGGAGTTAAAGGTCCAGGCGAGTGGGTGCTCTTGATAGCCGCCCGCTGTGCGTCAGCCGGGAGGGCACCTCGTGGACTTGGGCTGGCATTGAAGCTGGAGGTCCTGGCGGTGATTCCCTTAGTGGAGGCAACACGGCGTCGTCACGGTCAATGTGTGCTGGCTTGATGCGGTCCAACGACACCACCTCCTCACGGCCGCTTCTCTTGATTGTGAATTGTTTGTTGCCACGGCGGAGGACTTGAAACGGCCCATCATAGGGTGGCTGAAGAGGTCGCCGAACCGCGTCGTGTCGTACAAACACATATGGGCACGATGTGAGCTGTGGGTCGACGTGCACCACACGCGACCCAGGGGGCCGTGGAGGTACCGCGCGCAGTTTGCTCATGACGTTGCGTAGGCGAAGTGCATAGTCGCTGCAAGCTATGGATGCCTCCTCTGAGCCGCGCGCAAAGAACTCTCCCGGCAGCCTGAGTGTCGTGCCGTAGACCAGCTCAGCGGCGCTGCAGCCAATGTCCTCTTTCAAGGTGGACCTTATACCCAAAAGAACGAGTGGGAGGGCCTCCACCCAGTTGTGTTCCTCGGTTGCCGTGAGCGCAGCCTTCAGCTGGCGGTGAAAGCGCTCCACCATGCCATTGCTCATGGGGTGGTACGCCGTCGTGCGTATGCGTGAGGTGCCCATGAGCTGACTGGTGGCAGTGAAAAGGGCTGATTCGAACTGTCGGCCGCGGTCTGTTGTTATCGTGGAGGGCACCCCGAAACGGGCTACCCAGTGGTACAGGAAAGCACTCGCAACCGTCTCGGCAGTGATGTCCGCGATAGGGATGGCCTCCGCCCAGCGGGTGAACCTGTCGACACAGGTCAGCAGGTAAACCTGTCCGTGGCAGGGTGGCAGTGGGCCGACGATGTCCAGGTGGACATGATCAAAGCGAGAATCCGGAGTGGGGAGTGTTCCCAGTGCTGTCGAGGTATGGCGTTGTATCTTAGAGCGCTGGCAAGCTACACATTCACGTGCCCAGCGTCGGACGTCCCGATTTACGCCCGGCCAGACAAATCTTGCCGTCACCAGTCTTTGGGTGGCTCTAATCCCCGGATGAGACAGTCTGTGCAAGGACTCGAACACATGGCGACGAAGGCTCGCGGGCACGAACGGGCGAGTTCTACTGACGCTTGTGTCACAGCAAACCTTGTCCTCGGATCCAGGAACTGGGATCCACTCAAGATTCAGGGCAGTGGTCGCGGTCAATAGGTGTTTCAGTTCGTCATCTTCACGTTGAGCGGCTGCCAAAGCGGGAAAATCAACCGGTAGTATGGGCGTGATGGCGTTCACAGGATTCCGTGAGAGGGCGTCCGCTACCTCGTTGTCGCCGCCTTTGACGTGGCGGATATCAGTCGTGAACTCTGATATATAGGACATTTGGCGCCGTTCACGTGCTGTGTGCGTTCCACCGTCGAAGCTTAGCGAGCGCAATGCGTACGTAAGTGGCTTATGGTCAGTGAGGACAAAAAACTCGACACCTTCCAGGAAATGTCGAAAATGTCGTATGGCAGCGTGCACGGCCAGCAGTTCCCTCCCGAAAGTGCTGTAGCGGCGCTCGGTAGGCGTTAGCTTCCTCGAAAAGAAGGAAATGGGGCGCCAGATTCCCCCAACGAGCTGCTGTAATACAGCCCCAACGGCTGTATCGGAGGCATCCACCATGACACTCTGCGGGACACCGGACCTGGGATATTCGAGCAGTGCGGCGTTTGCCAAGGCGCCCTTGACCTCGCAGAAGGCTTCTTTTGCTTCTTGAGACCAGGAGAGGGTGTCTGAGCCATTCCGTGAAGTGGTCAGCAGGTCGTGGAGAGGTTGAAGGATCTGGGCGCAGCGGGGAATGAAACGGCGGTAGAAGTTTACCAACCCTAGAAATTCCCGAAGCTGGCGCTTGGCGGTCGGCTGCGGAAATCCTTGCACGGCTTCAACCTTGTTGGGTTGAGGAAGAACTCCTGAGGCGGAGATGACGTGTCCAAGAAACGAGAGCTGTCGCACACCAAGCTCGCATTTGGCCATGTTCACGACCACGCCATGCTCCACTAAGCGCTGGAAGACGATGCGCAGATGATTCACGTGCTCTTCCGGAGTGCTGCTGGCGACTAGCAAGTCGTCAAGATAGGCGTGGCAGAAGTTGAGACCGCGTATAGCACCGTCCATGAACCGCTGGAACGTCTGGCCCGCGTTTCGGAGTCCGAATGGCATTCGGAGGAATTCGAAAAGTCCGAAAGGCGTTGCGATGGCGGTCTTCGGGACGTCCTCCGGGGCAACGGGAATCTGATGGTATGCCCGCACCAGGTCGATCTTCGAGAAGATAGTGGCACCGTGAAGCCTCGTCGTGACGTCGTGTATGTGCGGTACCGGGTACCTGTCTGGAGTCGTTACCTGGTTCAGCGCCCTGTAGTCCCCGCATGGTCGCCAGTCTCCCGGCGTTGATTTTGGCACCATATGGAGTGGAGATGCCCAGGCGCTCGACGAGGGTCTGATGATCCCTAGCTCCATCATGTGTTCAAATTCTTGTCGTGCGACTTTTAACTTCTCTGGAGGCAAACGGCGAGGCCGCGCGTGCACGGGTGGGCCGCTGGTGGCGATGTAGTGGCGTACCTCGTGCTTCGCCGCGGCGCTGGCTGGCGGCTGCCTCGTCAACTCGGGAAACTCCTGCAGAATGCGAGTAAAACGTTCTGCACCGGACGGCCCGAGCAGAGTGGGGCTCAGCGGAGGGTGTTGCGAGGGATTGCCTTGCACAGTTGCCTGCGACACGGGATCGTGAAGGCGGCGGTTGCGCACGTCGACGAGAAGGCCGAAATGCCGAAGAAAGTCCGCACCCAAGATGGCGAACTTCACTGCAGCCACGATGAATATCCACCGGAACGTTCTGTTCAAGCCTAAATCGAGTGGCAGCGAGCGATGTCCGTAGGTGGCGATGGTTGTGTTGTTGACCGCCTGAAGGGGGGACCCACTGGGGACACGGCAATCGGTGGACCCAACCGGCAACACGCTCACCTCAGCGCCGGTGTCCACGAGGAATCGAAGGCCACTGTCGCGGTCGGTGAGGAAAAACACTGATGGACGACGTTCGGGGTCCTCTGGGACACTGGTCGTCCTCAGTGCCGGCCGCTCCCGTTTCCCGCATAGTCGCAAGGAGGAATGCATTTGCGAGCAGCGTTGCCATGCTTCCTGTGATACCAGCAAATTCTCTGTTGCGCTGCTGGGCGCTGGCGCTCCTCAGGGGTGCTGCGGGCCTGCATCGCTGCGACGGTATCGGCGAGGCGGGATATCTGCTCCCGGATGTCATGCAGTGCGGTCGTAGTCGCGCGGCCGGCGATATCTGGCTGTAGCGCCGCGACGGACGGCGGAGCGACCGCCAGCACAGAGTCCGCGAGCTCGGCGAGTTGAGACAGGCGTTTGTCGGCAGCCGAGGCGAGGACCATGCGCACGTTGACCGGAAGTCGCTGTAGGAACAGCTCGCGAAGCAGTCTGCTGTCGGCCTCGGTGGTGGTTGCGCCGGCCGTGTGCAACAGCTGCCTCATGTGGCGCAACAATTGGCTGGGCGTCCGGTCCCCGAGCTCGGTGTCGTGCAGTAGCTGCTGCAGTCGCTGAGGTTCCGACGGCGTCAGGCGGCTGATGAGCAGCTGTTTGAGCGTTGTGTACGCGTTCTCTGCAGGTGGAGCGACCAGCAGATCGCGTATTTCGCTCGCTATTGCCGGTGGGAGGCTAGCGACCACGTGGTGGTACTTTGTTAGCTCAGCGGTAATACGACGAGCGGTGAATTGGGACTCCACCTGCAGGAACCATAGCTGCGGGTCCGCTGTCCAAAACGGCGGGAGTCTGATGTCGACGGCGGAGATGGCTGGTGCGTCAGTGGGAGTCTCCATGGCGTCGATCGCTTGAAGAAGGCGGTAAGCCTCGTCCGGGTCACCACTGTTGGGACGCGTGTACGCGCGGGAGAAGGAGACACAACCGCGCGGCGGGGATCCCAAACATGAACTGGTTTTTATTCAGGTTCTCCGGAGGTTCCGGAGAGCAGCGGAGGGTGGCGCTGCCTGGCGGCTTGGCTTGGCTTGGCCGCCACAATTCCAAATAATGCGGAAAGGTAGTGTTGCATTCAAGATCAACGGGAATGTCAAGTAAATTTAGTGACAGCGCCAACGGTGGTTTTTGGCGAGGACTGTCAACATATTCTGGCTGACGATCTGCTCCCTCAAACAAAATGTGTTACATGAGGCGGGATTTGAAGGGTACTATAAGGCGGCGGAGAGTAAAAATAAATATGTGAAAGCGAGTCGAGGAACAGCGGCAGTTCAGGGGGAAAGGGCGGGGTGTAGGAATGGAGGCGGGCGGGGTTAACCTACTGTACAAGCTTGTCTTTGATTCGATGCGGATGGAAGGAATTAATATTGCTCAGCAGTCTAAATAAGCCATAGCTGTTTAGGGTGTATATTTAGAAAAAAAAAAATCAGTTAAGAAACTGGAATATATGGAGGATAAGCCTTTAATGAAGAAAGAAAGAGAAAAGGACAATAGACGAAATGCACAACATATTGTAACATAACAGAAAGGATCCCCAAGGGTGGCAGGTTCAGCAAGGTCGACAGTTGGACGATATGGTGATCACCATATAGTTCGTGTGAAGTAACGCACAGAACAGGACAATGCGGACAAAACACTAAAGTGTGGGTACGGGTGTATAATGTCTTGGGTTTCCTCCGCTTTGTCCTGCATTCCGGGCGATGCTCCACGTCAGGATATCAAACTGAGTTATCTTCTGCCTTTCCTTCGTCCGTTTCCTATCTCGGACTAAATTCAACTATCTAGGTCTAGGTGCCGTTTTGTCACAACTGTGTTTGAAACAGGACATCACTAACGTAGCTTGCTGGGCGAGTTGGTTCATAATATTCTTAAGAGGAAACAAAAAAAAAAAAACACGAAGACAGCGAAGGAGAGCAACACAAGCGCGCGCTGGACTTACAACTGAATGTTTATTGAAGAAAGTCCTCACACACATGAACCAGCAGCGCATGCGTAAATAGGCTATCTGACTGATCACGTTGCGCAAAATTTTACACAGCTAGGACAGTTGAGAAGGGACGAACACGAGCGCTCGTACGTCTTCGTCCCTTCTCTTGTCATGTACGTACGTGTCAAATTCTGCGCTACGTGATCAGTTATGCAATACCAACATGCCCAACTTCATACATCTTGTAGGCTACCTGACGCGTCACAGTTGCACAACTAATTACAAAACCAAGAAACGTGTCAAATTGGTACAAACAGCCCATTTCCACGAAATACCAAAATATCAACGTCCCGTGCACCCGCTATCTAGAAATGCGAATTGTTTATCTGTAAGGAAAACTGAGCGATCACTCGATCACAAAACACGTTGCCATGTTTTTTTTTATTTTTTTATTTCGAAGGCTTCACAAATGTCACGTTCAATCTCATTATTCCTTTGCCAATGACACTCACTGATTTGAAATCAGGGGCGCAGCCACAGCCTTTGCAGTGTAGAGGTAATTAGTTTCCACCAGTGCCTGTGGGGAGTAGATTTCGGCGACCACGCGATCTGTCATTCAGGCATCTCCTTCGGCCCGTCTGACCGATGTAGACGCGGCCGCATGACAAGGGAATTCGGTACTCTACTGAAATTTAACCTCTGCAGTCTGCACTGCAAAGGCTGTGGCTGCATGCGCCCCTGATTTCAAATCAGTGATTGTCATTGGCAAAGGAAGAAATAAGATTGAACGTGAAATTTGTGAAGCCAAATATAAACATTTAGTTGTAAGTCCAGCACTTATTGTCCTGTCTGGTTGTTATCCTTTTGTTGTCTTGTGCTGGTTCCCTCTTAAGGACATCACTAAATATCATCAAGATTATCGTCAATCGGCCGCATTACAACCCCCCCCCCCCCCCTCTTCTCCCGCTATTTTCCCATCATGCACAGGCACGTGCGGAAGACCATCGCGCGAACTGAACGAAAGAAGCGTTACACCTTTCGCGCCCACAAATTCTACAGACAGAGCCTTCTTTCACCACGTAGAATTCAGATTTCAGGAAGATAATTTCGAATAGGTTAAGAGCCACACTTCACTACGCGTAGCCATCGCGGCCATCTCTCTGATTCGCGCCTCATTGTGTCCAAGAACTTTTCTGCCCTAACCAAATCTTGTGTCCACAAAATGTCCTCTAGCCTCTTATCTCAAGTTCAGCGTCTGAAACACGCGGCCTTCCCTCTTGACGCCATTGTTTCTGTGTCATTAAAAATTATGAACAAAGTTAGAAATAGAAAGGGCCCAGCAAAACCGCTAGATGACAAACGGGGAAAGGGTAACGAACTGGCGGTGATCCCGTATATTCATGGCCTTTCTCACCGTATTAAAAAGATTGCACACAAGTTTAATATTGACGTCCACTTTTCCGATAAGAATAAGCTGAATACCCTGTGTGCCAGAATTGATAAATTGTCCTCAGCTGCGAGTGGGCACAGTATCAAGAATCAAGAAAATTTATTTCCAACATAAAGTTGGGGGTCACACCAGGCGAAAAGCGGCGAAATGCAGCTTGAAGGTGCCTGGGGGCCCATACACAAGGCAGCGTACACATACATTTCTAGGCAACATAGGGTACTTAATGAAGAAAGGATATTTAAAGTAGTAAAAAAAAAACAACTAAGGACATACAATACTGGTAAACGTAAGACATACATATATACACTGTATACACGTGCATACATAAACGGAAAGGTAAGTATACTAAAAATGACGTCGGATCATGATACGTACATTTAAAACGTGCTTGCTGTAAGCAGATTTATATCGAAACATTTTTTCCGCACAATCGTTTAAAAAAAATACTACATTGTACGGTGAAAGAAGTGTGTGGTGGTAAGAACAGATACTACTGTTCAGTACAGTTCAGACATAAAATAATCACGCAACTTTTTTTTACAAACATTGTTAAAATCGATACCCTGCTTCTCATATTTGTTTAAAAGATACGGTACATTGAAAGCCAGTGATTGTTTGCCATAAGTTTTGCGCCATCGCGGTATGTTATGAAAGCTTCGATTACAATTAGAACAAAGAAGTTTATTTACAGAATTTACAACTGCCTTGAGACGTGATTCTTGGTTCGTGGCTCAAAAGTATCTGCCTCGTGTCGTCTCCGAAGTTCCCCCGCACCGGCCACTCTCTCACCCTCGTGGTATTTCTTCTGTTTTGCTTCCATTTTCACTTGTTGAACGCCACGTGCGCAGTCCAGATGCCTTTCCAGGAAAGCCCCCCAACCCCGTCGCGCTGTTTCTGCCGTGCCTGAGAGGGCGGTGTGGTGTACAGTTACGTTGACAGGAGGGTAGGACTGCGTGCCTGCGTGGGGGGCTGTGAGAGACGACCTGCGTCTCAATGCTGAGATGTTTCGTCTTTGGGGACCCGGGGTGAGGCTACTGGTGGTTGGGGTCCCCGCGTGAGGCTAGGGGAAATCCTTAACACGGTACTAACCATTTCTCGTGGCCTCTGGTTCTTGGATCGCTTATCTGTTTTTTTAACCCGCAGTTATTACTTAGAAAGTTCATAGTACTTTTGTTTGAAAAGAAAAACGAATGCAATATGCGGTACTGATACATGAGAGTGGCATTTATTACTTGAAAACGGAGAAAAGATTCTTTAGTGGGATGAGCGTAGGAAACGTTAGCGATGCATCGTAATGCTTTCTTCTGTAACAAGAGGATTCTACGCAGATTTGTTTGCGTAGTTGTTCCCCACACAAGTGTACAAAAGTTTACACGAGCGCTAAACAGAGCGTTATATATTTGCGTTTTGATCTTGCTAGGAAAGAAATGGCGGCACCGCGATAGCGCTCCCGTAGCTGAAGAGAAAGATAGTCAAAGTGAGCCGTCCACGTCATATCAGCAGAAAGGACGACGCCAAGCGATTTATGCTTTTCCACAAGCTCGATTACACTCCCACCAAGACACAAGTCTACGTGCATGTTTGTTTTTGGCCCTAAATAAGATGGCTTTAGTTTTGCCAGCGTTGATTTTAAGCAAGTTAGTATTCGACCACTCCCAAAGATCTGAAAGGGCTTTTTGAGACTTAGTAAAAACTTCATTAATATCATGGCCGGTTACGAACAGACTTGTGTCATCCGCGTACGTTACAATGGAAGAGTCATTATTTAGTTCAGTCACATCGTTTACGTACACATTAAAAAGAGGTCTGTTATAAAATAGGAATGACGTCACATATGGCGCGTGTCATTGGTGGAAGGCAATCGTTCGATTTAGTGCGGCGACGTACGCTAGGGGAGCGTCGTAATAAAACCCGCTCGCTCTTGCGCGCTTTCTCTTTCGCTCGGGAGCGGACACTTTCCCTGCATTTCACCGATCACAAAGTGGTGATAATGAAGGGAGCACGTAAACACCGCATGCAGTCAGTCCCTTGCAAAAGCAACGTACGTATCAATCAATCAATCAATCAATCAATCAATCAGTTTTATTGTGTAACATACATATAATCACTGGTTATTATTATACAGCTAGGACCCCAGAGCCCAATAATAATAATAATAATAATAATATCTGGAGTTTAACGTCCCAAAACCAGGATATGATTATGAGAAACGCCGTAGTGGAGGGCTCCGGAAATTTCGACCACCTGGGGTTCTTTAACGTGCACCTAAATCTAAGTACACGGGCCTCAAACATTTTCGCCTCCATCGAAAATGCAGCCGCCGCGGCCGGGATTCGATCCCGCGACCTTCGGGTCAGCAGTCGAGCGCCATAACCACTAGACCACCGTGGCGGGGCGACCCCAGAGCCCAGTGAAAGGCAGTTGCAGTTGTAGTTGTAGTGTAGTCAATTCCGATGTCGTGCGGTAAAGTGTACGTGGGGCAAACGGGGCGCTGCCTCAACATTCGCCTGCGCGAGCATCTCCCCATTAGGGAGGGCAAAGGTTCGTCGCAGCGCCCCCCCTCCCCACTCTACTAAGTCAATGTATGGGGCAGATTTTGCGCCCCCCCCCCCTCTTGGGTGACTAGAAGGGTCAATGTACCGGGCAGATTTTGGCCCCCCCCCCCCATCTTAGGTGAATAGGGGGGGGGGGGGGCGGCCGCCCCCCCTGTGCGCACGCCTATGATCATAGCTCTCTCAAGTGTGCGCCGTATTCGCATTTGGCCGCCCACTGTGCCGCTTGTGGCTGCTCACCGGAGTTCTGCCGCACGAACACTGTTTTTGGACACAATGAGGCGCGAATCAGAGAGAAGCTTTTGCTATCAGCACGTGTGTCAGCACTCCATGGATTGCGTTGCTCGATTGTGAGATGGCTTACTTGGACAATACTTAAATTTGCTGTATGCCTGCAATTTGTCATGTGCTTAGGGTGCGCGCGCATTTCTGTTTCCTTCTTTTCTTTTTCTTTTATTTGTGCTTAATAAAGCATTTAGTTGCAGTCAGCTCTCGTGTTGTGCAGTCTCTTCATTGTGTCTCGTTTTTTGCGCTGTTCAATATGAACCCCAACCAACTAGCCCAACTCTCCCTTTTCCTGAGATAAGTCCCCTTCTTTTTTTTATTTTCAATATCTAGGCTGAAAAACAAAACATTTACGAAACGTTTTCCAGTTCTCTGACTTTCAATACATCTCTCTGTGCGGTTTCCTCAGCCCTTAGTGTTAAAAGTCCTGAATTTCAGCCAGTTTGGCAAAGAGGATGCAGTGAAATATAGGTTTTAGGACTTGTGGTTTCGGTTTCCACGCCGCCGGCGCCGCCGCCGCCGACGAAAAGTGGCCGTGCGCCGCCGCCGATGATGTACCCGGCGTGCGCCGACGACGCCGCCGCCGCCGACTCGGAACGACCCCCACGCCGCCGCCGGTCGAAACCGCCACGGCGCACACCTCTAGACACTCCCCCTATTCTAGGGCACTCTACCCCTGTTCTAGGTCACTCTACCACCATTAGTACATGGATTTGCCCAGTCTTCGTTCTTGCGGGCTTCGAACGCACTTGTGGCTTTGTTTATTGCTGTGTTTTGGTTTTCTTTCGGATAAAAGAATGAATCGTTGTGAACTTCGTGACCAGATTTGAATTGGTGAGCCTGCTGACTTTTGCTGAACTTCGCTTTGCACAAAGCGGATGCAGGCGACGCGGAGCCAAACGGAGCGGAAAGAACGAAGTTTAGACAAATCCGCGTACTACCCATCATTCCCATTACAGTGTACTAGAACAGTGTACTTCTAGTACACTGAAATTCCCTCTAGTAAGTATTGTAGGAAACTCTATGGGGTCGAGTATAGTGAACTAGAACATATTGGGCGCGAGGCCCACCAGTGAGACGCGGGCGCTGCAATCGCTGTGACATGCAGGGTTGGATCACGTGACCTCGCCTCGCTCTGGCGAAGGGAAGCGGACGGTTGAATGCGTTGTTTTTAACCGCGATTTCGCTTTTGAATAGCGCTGTTTTGCCCTCACTTCTTGTGTGTGGACCCCTAGAGGCTACACAATCCGGAAAAGTGCAGTAAAAGGATGGATGGATGGATACAACTTTATTTGAAATATTCAAAGTGAGTGTGGTTGGGCTCCTAGACGTCCGGGAGCCCCCTGGCCGACATCTCTAGGCAGGCTCGGTTCACCAGCGTCAGCTGGTCGTCCGAGCCAGTGGCCCGAAGAGCGGCCTCCCACGAGGAAGGGGAAGGATTGGGAATAGGGTCTACCACCAGGGGCTTTGGGCAGCTCCACAAACAGTGGAAAATTATCGGCGGCATGGTATACGGATCCGTGTCACGTGCGTAGTACGCGTGAGCTTTCACTTTTACCACCGCCCTGCTCTTCACGAGCATGATGCCGCTGTCACCTGTCTTTCTTTTTTTGTTATTTCAAGCCTGTGGTGTTAACCCACATATGTCCCATACTCGGAAAAGTTGAGCAAACAAACATTTTTATTCACGAATGGGGGATCTGTGCCCTCAACAAAAAGCACAAAATATTTATTTGCTGTCAGGTAAGTGCAACACAGTTTTGCAGCGCTTTTTGCACCGATATTTTTTCTCGTGGCACTGAGCTCAAGTTGTGTATTTGCAATTAAGGGCAATAGTATGGTTACTGCTACCAAACTACTTTTAGGACGAATGGCGGAATGGCGGGATTTTTGCAATAATTTGAAGAAAAAGAAAGCGTCATATCCTCCGCTCCAGGGCCTCTCCCGTACAGAGCACACGTTCGCTCAGATGAAGTAGTCCGTACGTGGTAATACCAAGGGCAAGCAATGTGTAGGCTATAATAGCACATGTTTCGGCAGACAACTGCTTCATTTGCTATAAATGGCTCCAGTCTTCACCTAAAGAAGTAGCGATATTAAAGCACATCAAAGAAGCGTCCGACATGTAGGACACTGGGTATATATGGGTTAAAATGGACACCAACCACGAATATTCACGGCAGCATTATTCACAGTGAAAAGTGAATGCGCAAACAGTCCGGTTATGTATGTTTTAAAATATGACGTAGGCAACGTGCGGACACGTGGGGAAAGTTGCCGCCATGACCATTAGGCGTGTGCGCCGTTGTCTAGATTGTCAGAGATTCGAGATAAAGCCGAGAAATCCAGTTATTTTCTCTTTCCGTTATCGTTGCCTTATCCCAGTCTATTCCGTGGCCAGTTACTTCTGCGTGTTCGGCCAGCGCGTCCGATGAAACCTTTCCTTTTCGTCGTACATGTGCTGGAAGTTACCTGTCTCGCCGACGTAACTTACACCGCTGTTTGAGCTCCCCCTCCAGCCCTCGTGTTTATTTTAATTGTCCTCGTGTCTTTTCCCGACTAAATGGGTTTCCGTCAGACTCTCGACTTCAGCCCGTGGGGGTCCTGCTTATACATTATTTCTGTAGAATGAGCCCATAGCCAGTGTCACTTGTTCTTCTCTGTGTTGTTTTACGCTACAGGTGAAAACGTGGCCAGCTTCAAACACTGAATTCACCTTCTAGCAGCAGCCTCGTAGTGTCATACTACTTATCAATCAAGCTTTATAAACGCTGGACGCTGGTATTTTCACAGCAACACAATAACGTCATTTAGACCACGGTAAGTCACACCTTGCAGCATGATATTAATGAGAACAGACAATTTATTGTCTTATAGTTCTCATCAGTATTGTGTCTAACAAAGAAAAAAACGAGCCCTTAAAATCAATCTTTGGCGCGATCTTGCACGCGTTCTTAAAACGAACGGAGGCGGTCCGTTCTATCCAGCCGAAAGTGATTGATCAATGTGAACCGTGACAGACGTCACGGCCCTACATTGACCATTCGCGTGCGACTGGATAGAACGGACCACCTCCGTTCGTTTTAAGAACGCGCCCCTTCTTACCTTGCAGCATGGTCATTCAAGTGCGCAAGTAATACAGCCGGTTGGCACACGGTGCATTTGCTATCGCAATCGAGCCTGGTCGGGACCGCATTTTTCGATCGCGATTGGCCCCTTTGTGCAAGCTGGATAACGGAGTCAATCGTCGAAAATCTTCCATCCCGATGTGGCTTGGTGGCGATCGAAAATGCATCGTGCGACAACTTTAGAAAATACGCGCAACGAGAAGCAACAGATAGATATTAAAATCGTGCCGCAGACAAACTCATGTGAAATGTTATCTAGCTACAACCACGGTATATCTTACACCGTGGCTACAACACTGAATGGGGCGTGCGCATAAATATGGCTCTCGTGCGTTTGTCTCCAATCATATGTGAAAGGTTGCGGGCGTTGCGGGTGCATGAATCTCCAAGCATACTGGTTTGCTTCCCACAAAGCGGAGAAACCACTTTCGTCGTGCTTCATAGGGCTATGTGTACTAAACAGGAACGTATATTTGCCCATGCTTGTCGTGTCAACCGTGGCCCGTCTTTATATGCAAACCTACAACGAACGAAGTTGCACGGTTGGTTGGTTGGTTGGTTCCGCAGTACTTTGGCTCAACCCATTCCGAGGGATAGGCCATGAAGCGGACGGTGCCTTGCTTAGGAAACTAATTCACTTAGTGAAGGAAAAAGTTGAAAATGAAATGTTTAGCCTTTACATATAAACTCGCAAGATTTAAGGTTGCCCGCATTTCTTCACGCGCTCGGCCCCCGTGGTTTCCGTATCGGTTGCCATAGCAGACGACGCAGGCAGTCAGGACGCTGTGTAAGGCATTATGAGGACGTAACATTTTATTCTGAGCAGTTATTTAGCATTTCGTACAGTCAGCGATAAAGATGCAGCAGTATTTTACTGATTTCTTTGAAGTGAAGTACAATAATAATAAAAAAGCAGACGCGAAAGCGGCTGCGGGCTGAGCGGGAGAGGGCTGGCGGAGCAATCCAACCTTGCACGTCACAGGGACGCCTCCGCAAGGTGGCACTAAAAAAATTTTTAAAAATGACGTCATAGTCGCCATTTTGAAGTGTTGGTGAAATCTGGTGAAATTTTCTCTAGGGTTGGTGTCGGAGCCCCTTTCCAATCTGGCAACGCTAGTACAGTGTACTTATGGTGGCTAGAGAATAATGGCCCACGTGCTAGTACAAACCCTTCTAGCCTCTCTACTAGTACTACTAGTACACTCAGCGCGCGCTGGTACACTATACCACGTGCGTGTAGACATAAACAAGCCGTTTTTCCTGCCCGATAGCCGGCATTTTGAAGTTGCCCCTTATTCCTTTGAGCTGCAGCTTTGCGACAGCCGCTGGAAAAATGGACCTTCCTAAGGTGTTTTTCGAAGTCACTGCCAATTGCCGCCCACTGGGACGGATAGTATTTGAGGTAAGTTACTTTTATACGATTTGAGTATGATCGCAAGGTGGTTTTTTAACACGAAAGCTTGTTCTCCACATTTCGTACTAATTATGACTGTCGCCACCCACTGCAATTTCTGTGAAGTTATTGATACATTTGTCCCTGAGCACCTTTGATTTTCTATCTGCTTTTAAACTTTGACTGTCTTATTGCGGTGGTTGTCGTGACCAATTTCGTAAGAGCCTGTGCGGAAGGCGTGTTTATGTAGGCTTACGTTGTCATTGTTTCAAGTTCGTGAGGTCTTATCCGTCGGGAAAATGTGCCATATCTCGAGTTCTCAGAAACCCTGAGGCGCCTACTTAGCGTTTCGCGAAATTCGACCGCCGCATAAGGTAGCTAAAAATGTGAACGAACTCTTGCCGCCAAAATTATCCACCGCAGTCAGTCGGTGGTTGCGACATTGCGGCAATTTTGGATTTTGTTTCTTTTCCTCGGGGTGGACTGTGTAGCTTCGTGTCCTCGCGTTCGGTGCGTTATGTGGTACGTTTTTACATTTCAATGTGGTTTTCTTCAGTTGCGATCGGATGTGGCCCCGAAGACCGCCGGTAAGTTAACCCTAACTCATTCAATTCAATTTTATTTCATCCCAAGGATATGGGTAGGCTCGGGAGAAAAGTGACGTTTGTCACTTGAGGAGAACCTGAGCCTCCTTAATACATGGCAAGCAACGAGGACATGGGTGAATATAGACCATGAAACATAGGCCATGAACATATAGGCAATGAACATAGACAATGAAATGTTTGGCGCAGTACAAGTGGAAAGATGCACATACAGTAATGCTATGTACAGAGACTAATATATGTAAGCAGTTTCTTACTGCACGAATTCCGAAGTACAATGCAAAATGTGACTGAATACAAAATACTACGCACATGACAACGATGCTATGCATATAAATTGCACGCACACACACACACACACACACACACACACACACACACACACACACACACACACACACATATAGACAGTTCCATTAATACCTGAACCACCATTCTCATGATAAAAGCACTTCCCTAATGTCACGTGCACTGCATTTTTCAAAAATTTTGCCTGAAGTAATTTATTTAATAACAAAGGAACAGTAAAACACAACATTTGTCGCCCAAAATTTGTTCTACAGAATGGAAGGTTCCGGTGTTGTTGGTGACGAGTAGGGTACGGAATAGCATGCGTTTCCGGTACAAAGATATCTAAGAAGGCATGATCGTTAAAAAACGAGATTGCTCATATCTTATTGCTGAAAGAATCCTCTTTATTGGTGTGAGTCTTCCCATTAAGAACCCTAGTCACGTTGTGCAGTGGCTGCAAGCCGAGATGAGCGTCGTCAGCTGCAGCGACTCATAGCGTGTGACTACCGCGATCTTTTTTTTTCTTCAGAAAACTTCCGTGCTCTTTGCACTGGAGAGAAGGGCTTTGGCTACAGCGGCAGCATCTTTCACCGCGTCATCCCCCGCTTCATGTGCCAAGGAGGAGACATCACGAAAAACAACGGCACCGGTGGCAAGTCGATCTATGGCGAGAAGTTCAAGGATGAAAACTTTGACCTGAAGCACTCTGGACCGGGTAGGAATCCCGTCTTTATCTCTCTTGCGCGATTTACTTAGACCGGCGACTTCAACTGTTCGCAATCGGCAAGGCCAATAACGACAGTCTCAAACGTATCCGCTCAAGCAGCAAGTGTCTGAGCTGCTTTTTTTTCTTCCATAATGCAGGTCTTCTCTCCATGGCCAATGCTGGCCCCGACACTAATGGCTCGCAGTTTTTCATTACCACTAAGAGGACACCTTGGTAAGTTTTGTTTTCATTGTACTCTTGCGGCAAGGGAAAATCATGTATTACTACTGCTTTACCTTTGATCAGCATTATCAGCTCGTTGATAGCTTTTTGCTCACTCTTGAAGTAATTAGTCTGGGTATATAAAAGTTCATCAGAATTACAAAAGCTTTTTTTTTATTCAATTACCAGTGCTGTACTGCGCAGAGATGAGATGTTGTAATCCACTTTAGTTCTACTTATTATTCAGGGCTACCTGTCACTGCGATAATTATCTCGCCCTGTACGTACATGCTACTGCTGAAGCTACAATGATTCCTTGTAGCTTCGACGACTTCATTTGGCCAGGAAACGTGTTGAAAGAGCTTCCCGCATTGGCTTACCACAGTTTCTTGAATATTGGCACTGTCTGTTTGGGCCTAGTTAATTATTGGACATCATAATCTAAAGGAGGGAAAGACTCGGTTGTGGCCTGCTGCACAGTGGTTCAATACGAGAGAAATATTCGAAAGATAACTCTAGACTGGCTTACCATTGCTTGATCTTCAGAATGAAAGGAACGGAACCTTTGGATTGGAAATGGAACCTTTGTCTTGGTACTAATAAATACTTGGTACTTGGTACTAAAAGTAGGTTTCAAATCCACATGACTTATCAATTTGAACCAGCTTACTTTTTTCCCCGTTGATATAGCTTATTTTGCTTGTTTGGCACTACCTGTGAGGGTGAAAGCTGTGTACTGTCAGTGTTGTAGCTTGTTGAGTACTGTACTAAAACGTCACTTCTAAAATTCTCATGAGTGCCCATTGCAATGCATGCTTCATAACTATGCGTTTAAGCTGCATGTTGGAAGTTCAGAGGCTCGTGCGAAGCTACAGGCTATGAGTGCATTTTTCTGTTTTGTTCTAACTTTCTAGAGCTACCCCACTTGCATGTAAGTAATGTAGCGTACTTGCTGCTGTCATGGCAATGAGCAGAAAGGTGGAGGAGTAACATATAATGTCCTGCATTGCCATGCGATTTTCCACCACTCCACCCATTGCTCGGCACAGGTGCATTCAAATGACTAGCCTGAGGCACCAGCAGTCTTGATGGTGAATGGCGGTTTCCCTGTGAGGTACCAAGCATGTTACATATGCTCCACGCTTAAGTAGTGTAAAGGGTCTAGTAGCTAGAAGTGAAGTCGGAAAGGAAAAAAAAAATGAAGCGCACAAAGTTGCACATATTTCCTTATGTTGACACCTTCCTGTACATGTTCTCGTTTAGCATGCTGCTTCCAGCTGTGCAGCAGCCATGGTTGATGGCAAACCAGCTGTGGAGGCAGCAGTTCTGTTGGTGGCTGCACTTGTTTGTGCTGGATAAATATGAAATATTTGTTATCAAGAGCAACTTTCAAAAAAGTCAAAATGGTTTGCAGACTCCGATGCCTCCGCAAATGCATGTAAAATGCACTGCCACACGTCTCGTAGAGCCAATGTGTAAAGGGACATCTGAAACTTGGACGGTAGACCTCCTTGGTGTCTGATTTTTCCTAAATGTCACTGTCTGAGGCCAAAACTGCTGCCATGTTAACTGTTGTTCAGCTTTGTGGCAGCACTGTTTTGTGCCGATCCATTTGCAGTCGTAGTGGTTCCTGAAAGTCTGTTTCACCGCAATGCACAGAGGCTGCAGAGTGAATCATACCAAAGCTCTGAACGGGCCATTGTCACGGGGCCCAGTGTGCCCTAATTATGCACAGAAGTGCCCACCGTGTCCTGTCAGTAAAACATAGTTAATATGCGCCAGTTTTGAACATAGTAATGGTTATAACATTGCAACATGTGCCCGACACTGTCTCGACACATGCAACATGTGCCCGACGGATTTGCTGACAGTGGCTTATCGTACACTGTGCCTGCCAGTCACTTTACAATCACTTTTTTTTTTTTGAGGATTGAGGTGTCCTAAGAAAACTGTTGCTTGTCAGTTTCTGTTCAAAGTTTGCTACATGGCAGAAGTTATAACCTTTAATAAATTGCGTTAAAGGGGCCGTGCAACACTTTTTCAGTATGGCCGGAAAACTGCCAATCGGTAGTCAAGGCTCTTGAGAACGCGTGAGCCAAACATTATAGCGCAGCATGCGGTCTGGAATTTACAATTCTCAGTCAGCCAGAAGTTGCTCCCTCTTCTCTCTACAAATTATGCCATATAGGGGGTATGCAATGAGCCTTGATCCGCAAGGCAGCAACACCATCGCCGCGCCATCCTAGAGGTCCGTTCGTACACGCCATCCGTGCTGTCCGTGTGTCGGCGCGCAGAAGGTGTTCCTGAGGTCTCTAGTCTAATTTGCGCCGTACAGGATCTCTGACACAGCGCGTGCAGCGAGTTTTTGCGCGTGCGGAGAGTGCGCGGACCGTCAAAATGGCGACCCCACCGCTAGCTCTCCTCGCGGATGACGTTAAGTGCACACCCCCTATACCCAAATTACCACGCCATATACCCAAAGTCCACAGATGTTTGCCGATTTGAGCATCCCGAGCTGCATAGTTACCATAACCGCCGCCGCCACATGCCCGCGCACGTGATCATGCTGAAAGTAAGTTGCGCATTTCAAGAAAAAAAAGTGCTGAAGGTCACGATGCGCGCTGACAAAGGGATGCACCTTCTTGCCCCCTTGACATCCCCCTCCCTGCGTAGCTTTCAGCACGCTTGCTGGTATGACAGGAGAGGAAGTGCTTAAAGCGTGTAGCAAATTTCTGCAACTCCGTGGATTCTAAAATTTTGTAGCAGTGTATTCGTGAGGCAATAAGCTCTTTCAATGAAGCCATTACTTGGAAAAGTGTTGCTGGGCCCCTTTAAGATCTAAGTGACGTTCACTAATCTGTGGATGTTTGAAACATTTTTGTCGGATTGCATGTTGACATCACAGCAGCTCACCTGATAGAATGTGAAAGCCGTATTGTTTAATATATCATTGTCTGCTGTGTGTTTCCATGAAAACACCAGAACGGAAGCTGTTCTGTAATCTTTGTGGTGCTGTTAGTGGCTGCAATGCAACGTGCACTTCTCAGTCAAATGCACTCGCTGTCACTGACTGGTAAGGTAGTTGGAAGTTCAGATATAGAGAGTTTGGTGATGGCCCTTTGTCGCAACCTTTTTCGTTTATTTAAATGGGCTTGATGCCACCATTGGAAGTCCTACCCCGGGCCCGGCACTGCACCACTGCTTTTCAGTGAGGCACATGCTGTCAAGTTGCAGCTGGCCGCTGAGGGGAAGTACTTAAAATAAAACAGGAAATGAAGACGAAAGTGCACCCTGCAACTGTCTCTCAAGGAGGACACCTCAGCAGCAGTGCACAAGGGAAGGGATGAGGAAAGATTAAAATAGAGAGAATAGATGAGACCGGCTGGAGGGGATTGTGGACGGCGAACCGATCGGGGAGAGCCTCTCCGAGCAAATATGCTGCAGCTGGTCACTAGAATGTGTTCACTTAGGCACGCAGTGTGGACATCTAACTACCACATCCAACAGCTTTGATTCTTCCCCAAGGACATTTTTACTTGCAGTGTGGCAATGTTTTGGTTGTGCGAAGTTTGTACCAAGAATTTTGTAGCATTCCACTGCCCGCTGTTTTGTCGTACCATTGAAGAACATCTGCTAAAAAAAAAAATGCATAGGTATAAAGGCTGCCACTCTTATCACATTATTTTGGACTTTCATTGCATGGAGGTAGCTTTTTAGGATGGTGCGTGTGCTTATAACAACTTCTGAAGTGTATGTGCGGTTGTTAGATATACACTTTCTTTTTTTGGCAACTTTGGTCTCAAAACAAAGCAGCTTCCTACCTTAAAAGAAGGCATGTTCAAGGCCCCAAACATACACATGAACCTAATAAATCGAGAGTAGCTCGTAAGTTGTACATTTAAGGGCATGCACGCGGTGTGCAATTGTCTAGTTTCCAACTTTCAGCAAAAGTAAAATTTCGGCAGTGTACTTAAGTTTTCTCTGCATATCTTTCTATACCAGGCTCGACGGCAAGCACGTGGTCTTCGGCTCCGTTGTTGAAGGCATGGAAGTCGTCAAGAAGATGGAGAGCATGGGTAGCCTGAGCGGCACGACTAAGACGAGGCTGGTTATTCAGAGCTGTGGTCAGCTTTGATAAGTTACCATGTATTAGATCAGCAGCACTCCCTTTCATGCTCCTTTGCAACACTCCAGCCACTTTTCCTTTATCCCTTACATCAAATCGGCATTGGTTATTTGCCTTGCCCCAAATTACACGACTATTGGTATTAATTTAATGTGATTACTTGTGTGTTGTACACGCTTGGTAAATGTGTTGTCAATAAAATTCATTTTCACCCCACATTTCTGCTTTTTATCTTTTGCCACCACTGTCCTTGATGCAGTGGCTATGAAATGAACCGTACATTTACACAGCACTTTATTTGCTAGTACAGACTGAGCATGAATGTTAGAGAATGTACACATTCCAAAAACTATGCAAGTATTATATGCAGTGAAAAATGTTGCAGGTGTTACTCTTGCAACAAAGTGCAAGCCTGACTGCACTCGTGTAAGACAAATGAGCCACAACAAGCAAGTACAGTCGTGTCGAAAGTTTAAACCAAGAGTCTCAGGAAAAAGCTGAATATTCCCGCTGCTTTGGCAGGCAGCTTTAAAGAAGCACTGACATCAAATTTTAAGGTCAAGATGTGCCATTCATTCGATTGCTCGGTATGCATAGGTCTTCTTGGCCAAATTTGAATGGCGTCCGTCGCGTGGAAGTAATTTTATTTCGAGGGCAAACAGCGTACAAGAGCTCTACGGAAGATTGATCACTCTGCGACATCGACACCAGTGCTACATGTAAGGTGTGATACATTTCGCAAATACCATCCTGAGTGACGATCGCTAGTAACAGTGACGTCACCGATCTGAGTGTATTTATTGTGGCGCCGACGCCAGGCGACGCTCTCACTCCCAGCCAGTAGCTCTCCTTGCTGTCCCGATCCGTGCTTGCGATTCATCGTGTCGCATCGACTAATTTGTCGTGTGCTCCACAGCGCAAGTGCGATCGGAGCGACTACGTGCCAGCATGTCAGGGAACCGCTGCGTAGTGTGGACCTGTTCGTCGAGGCGCAGAAAAAGCAGAACGTGTGGCGTTTCATTACACGTACGGTACACGCCAACACGACCACAAGCTATCAAAGTGGGGTAGCCTATAGATAAATAAAATCGCTAACAAGAAACACGCATGTAGCGGTTAATAGTGAATGTTAGTTCGTCCGTGGACTTCCTTGCGCTAGCGTAATACCGGGTTACTGCAGCCGTAACCGTGAGAGGCCGGATAGGTGGGGCCATCTGGCGGCGCAAAGAAGAACCTGGCAAGCACAGAATTGTTATTGTAGAAACATATCATATTCTATTTCTCCGCTGGTGTGCATTCGCTATGCCGATATTCCATAGACCCCTTTGCGTATACCGGAATGCCGTGCATGCTAAAATTCTCTGATATAGCTAATTGAGACACACCAGCGAGTATGGCCCAAGCGTGCGTCCCCAGGCACCTCCTCGTTGCTGCTTGGAACAGCATCCATTTCTGAATCGCTGTTTTGCAAAGGGTTGAAGCGAAAATGATTCGCGACGTCGCATATCACGGTGATTCTAAGTTCCAGAATGTCGTCTTCAACACAAGTCGATACTTTTGACGGCGACGCTGGTGACAGGGCATTACTGAACGTGCGCACCTAGCAGACGAAATGTCAGCTGAGCAGCTGATCCTCACGTCACTCCTTTCTGTGGACAAGTGGTAAACTGGGGCACGGTCTGGAGTTGACCGCGAGGGAGCGCTGCCAGCGCTAAGAAATGGCGGGCTTGCAGGCCGTTTTGAATCGTGCTAGATACCGGTGATATAAATCAATAAAACAGATAGCTATTCGTCCCTCAGTTGCATTTTCGGTCGCAAATTGCTACTAGGGGGTAGATAACTACTCGTGGATGCAAAACTCTTGACATGCGTAAATTTGACGTCAGTGCTCCTTTAAGTTAACATGTACAGTGCAGTTCGACCAAATTCAGTCTCTAACTGATGGGCAATTATAGTTTTCTCGGACCTAGTGGTCTCTGAACTTTAGATGTCTGTTTCACGAATGTTTGGCAATAAATACACCCTTTGAACACCTCACGCGAGCACTTTAGTCTGTGTGTCCTAGTCAAAGGTGGGCAGACTTAGTGAAGTACCCACTACACATCCGTAAGGTAATATGCACACCTACATTGCCGCATACTTCCTTGATGATGGTGGAAGAAACGACACGGGACAACACAAGCGCGGACTATCAACTGTTTATTTTTACAGAATCATGACAAAATATATACACAAAAAGAAAGGGGCGGAGACAACATAACAAAAAATTAAACACTCACACATGTGTAATATACACATCAAGAGAGGAGCTATCCTCAATCCGGCGCCCACGTGTCTCGTGGTCTATCTGCTTCCTTGCCCTGAAGGAATGACACTTCCGCTTCTGTTAGTGATAGTGAAGGAGTGCTAGATTCCTGTGTTGTACCCCTGTCACATGGCCACCACCGAACTCGGTTTATCTCCGTTCCGCAGTGAACTCCTTAATGGAGCTTAACCAGAATGGAGTTGTGGCCGTGCTACAAGGCTCGGTGCAATCTTTTGATGGTTGCCGCATGGGGCAGAAACTGCGCTCGTCGAAACGACCAATTTTTCGCCTGTGTAGTTGCCTTTAAAGCAACAAAAACGTGCTTTTGTGTGTTTATGAAGTGCTCGGAATCACCATTGCTGTCACAGTGCTTGTGCGTGCGCCTCACACGTGCAGAAACAAATATGGCGCGATGCTTCACAGCGGCGGCTTGGCGAGGCATTGGTGTGGAGAGTACAAGCGCTGATGTCCGAAAAAATACAACTAAAACTTACACTACGGCGCGTGAAATGCTGCGCAAAAAAAGAGCAAAATTATAACTGAGCTCATTAGGACGACTTTGATAGTGCGGTTTTGAGCGTAGCAGTAGCTGGCTGGGAACGAGAGTACTGCATCGAGCCGAAATGGTCATTACCGAACTCCCTCCACCAAAAGCTCCATTTAACTTCCTCAGCGAAATGGTGACCATGTGACATGAACCCCATCTCCCTCGAGGAAAAGACGAGGGAGTTAAACGGAGTTCACGGGTGCCCGTGTGACAGGGGTATTAGCGCTCTTTCACTATCACCAACAGAAGCGGAAGTGTCATTTCTTTGTGTATATATATTTTGTCATGATTCTGTAAAATAAACAGTTGATAGTCTGCGCTTGTGTTGTCCCGTGCCATTCCTTCTATGTAGCTTTCGTCTATTATCAGCTCGATAATGCGTACACTATGAACAACCAACTGGCCCTTACCCTGGCTCTTCAAGCTTTACGACACGCACAGTTCACACGGTGCGACACCTGGTGTGATTCTTCGCTTCGGCAGCGCAACGTTGGTTAATGTGTCTCCTTGCCCAACATGACTTTGCCAAAGCAGCTTCAAGCAATGGCTTGGCACTGGTTGAACACTCGACTGTGGCACAGAATGCCTGGGTTATATTGTGGCCCAAACCTCTTTGTTTTGTTTTTTCCCCCTCTCTCAGAGCAGCGTTGAGGGTTTTTTGGGACTGTGGTTCTTGCCTCTCTGCAATGTAGTCTACAAGTTCACCACCAATATGTACATTTAAACCTTGGGTCTTAAAATACATCTGTGGGAAGAATACACCTGTGAGCTTTCAACCGAGAGCTGCATGGCTAGTGCTGCCTGATCTCCAGTAACAAAACCTCTTGGCAAGTGCAGCTCTGCCATTGTCATTTGACTCTTGCCAATACATATGGCACCACATTGTTTCGGTGCGCCCTGGCTGGACCTTGACTCGTATGACAGGCTGGCACCAGTGATTTATACGTTGGGCAAAACTGCAAGGTAAGTACCGTATTTACTTGAATCTAGCCTGCCCGCGATTGTAGGCCGACCCCCGAAATTCGCAAGGCCAGAAAAAAAAAAAACTTAATCACATTGGTACTCGAATCTAAGTCGACCCCCCCCCCATGCACACACTTTCGCACATCGTTTTTCAAAAAAAAAAAAAAAAACATCGGCTTAGATTCGAGCAAATACGGTATGACATTCAAGAGCTTAGGAAAATAATTACATCTGATACAATACTTGCCATTTCTATCTCAAGATACTTCTTACATTCGATACAGCTCCACTGATGGGGCTGTTGCAAGTTTGCTTGCAAACTTCTTTCCCGCCAGAAGGCCTCCTTTATATCTTATTTCCTTCTTTGTGTTCGTGAGGATGCCAGTATAGAAATACATGGAGCACCGATGGCTGAAGCCAGGTTTTGTTATTTAAAGTGCTGAGTGGTACTGCTTGCACCCATCTAAGGGTATTCAGTTATCTGAATGCTAGGTGTTGAAGGAAAAAAAAATGGGGCAAGCATGACTTCATCTGTAGCCTCTGCAAATTGGCTGAAAGCATTTAGCATGTCTTCTCGGGCCATATGCCAGATCAATAATGTGTTCACTCACCCACTCCCTATTCACTTATGATCTCTTCTCAGGATGCTGGTGAAAGAGAAAAAAGTATTGTAGTAACTTCTGCATGAAAACCCATGTTATTGCTTCCGGATATTGCAGTTACTCTCGACTCAAATTTTGGCACATTTAGATACCACATCTCATTTTCCAATGATATCACAGGGTGCCTCGTGGCTTTTGCAGGAGTCGACGTGCTGTGCTTACCAAGCCTGCTCATTCTGCTGATGGCGTTTCCGGGTCCCAAGCAATCAGGCAATGTGCAATCGGATTTCAGAAGTGTTGCATTGTTGCAACAGCTTCCATAGAGAAGCCATTGGTGAACTAAGTGCTAGGCATATTGGTACGTCATTTCCATATTTCAACACCTTGTGCCAGTACGGCACCTGAAATGGTTGTAAAAGTAATGCCGTAGCTTTTTCCCGAATAAAAAAAAACATACGAATGTAGATCATAATTTCAACCGATGATTACGGTGCTGTTCAATGATGTCACATTCATCGCACAAGTGCACAAAAGCACCATATCGTGATGTTGCTATCTGCACTGCCCGACAAGCTTTCTCAGGAATGTTTTAGGGCCCTTAACACTTTCCTGTCCGTGGGAAAATAGGCCAATTTTGGTACTCTAACAATGCCGTCAAAAAGAGGGGTAGCAATGTACTGTGTGAAGGCCACCATGAGGTGACATTTCCGGTATGTCTTTATAAGACATGCGCAGTGATTGGAACCGGCCTTTGACGTCAGCAGGGAGTGAAATGCAAATAGGAACGTTTCTCGTTGTCTGCTTGTGTTTTGAACTTTGAGGACTAATAACTTCACTTTTCGTGCACCAATTCGTATAATTCTTTTTGCGTTCGTCTCGGCATTCATTACTACACACATTTGCAGTGCTAAATAAGGCAGTAGCAAAAGTGACGCAGGGCCCCTTTAAGTACTTAAATTTGCAGCTACGTATTGCTGTTCCAAACAATATCTTTTTACACCACGCAGTGCATAGTATATGAACTTATTAGCTAGAATAGGCGTTGCTTTGCTTGAGACATGTTGAGAACATATTTTTTCCACTTGTACTAAGCAAAAAGCTTTTAGCTAACTAGGATGTTTCTTTTTGTAGTTATAATATGCCAACTAACAACTATATTTAACCCTTTGTGGTCTATAACTCACACCTACGTTATCACTGGTCCGATCTGGAACTTTTTACCCATTTTAGGTGCCACATGAAAACGCACTCGCATATGCTGACGGACAGCAAAATATTTATTTTTTTCTCTGTTCGTTTCTTTTCCAGTCCTTCAGCAATAGTTCGAAACTGAACTACCGCTTACAACAGTAAGCATTTACACACAAGTGCTTAAGCACAAGCACTTGCAACAGTGTCCGGACCACTGTCGGGAGGCGTACTGGCAGCGGACAGGACGATCCGCTCGGTGACGGCAGGTGCTTCCCGAGAGCATACCGCAAAGGGTTAGTAAATTAATTATTAAAAGTTATTACCACTGCCACATATAGTGGCTGCCTTCCTCAATCATGTTTGGCTATTCGTAATATTGGCATAAATATGTGGTTTTTATGTTGTGCTTTAAATGCCACATATTGCTACAGCCTCAGTGACTATGGTCATGCATGTACCTTCAAGATCAGATGCCGTATCAAAAATACAGATTCTTATAGGCCTGCCGAAAGTATTGTGATGTAGAAACCAAAAGAGTATTTGAGATGCCTGTATCTTTGATACTGCCCAGCCATGTGTACCAGGACGTCTACTGTAGCAAGGTTGACAACTGGGCTAGTTGGTATGAATTACCACGAAGTCTAAGCACTCGAAAGGTGTGAAACCAAAGCTGCCGAAGCCTGCCTCCATTCAAACATCACCTCAATTTCTGCTGCACTAACTCTGAGGATTATGACAGTAACCCTGCAACCCTAAGAACCAGTCATTATCTAAAGCACTGTTTCTCAGCCATGAATTTTCGGGGACCCTTCTGGACCGGTGGAATAGATGAGGGACCCTTTGCAGTGAAAGTAAGGTCGGGGGGGGGGGGGAGGGGTCACGACACAGCATGCAGCGTGAAGTACGTGGCTTATTTAAATGGGTCTCCGCGGAACCAAGGCCCATTTGAGAACCACTGACCTAAAGCATGGGAATCCTACACACACTGCACCATTCAGTGCTATCTGAAGACACTCCCAACAGCCCATACATCCAAAAGGGGTTTGGAATGCATGAATTTACTCATGCATATCTTGTCACATCAGTTGTCTGCTGCACTTCTAAGTGTTATGTAACTGAACATAATGAATGGCCTTGTACAAAAGTGTACGAAGGCACACATGCTAGTAACGTTAAAGGAGTTGTACACGAGATACTCATCCCGTGGGCCTTCAAGAAAGCAACAACTTCAGTCGCCTCGTGTAGCCCCCCCGGACCCCATACTAACTTAAATGGAAGTGTGAGACAGACCAAGCGAGCCTTCTCCTATGAGGAGCATACAAAACTGCACTCAGCCTCCCAGTTTAAGCAATGGTTGTCTCAACAATATGGGAATACACAATAGCTTGGAGAAAGATGCGGCAGCTGTACGAATGGCACAATGGGTGCGACTCAGCACCACGGCACAAGGTAGGTTTGTCCTGGAATGATTAGGCTACGTACTGAACCCTTGAGTGCCTCAGCAGTGCAACAGATATGTACTAAACAAAGCCAACTGAGATGGGATCCACATCATGGCCATCCAAAGGCATGCAAAGTCATTCATTTGGTAATACCACATACACTCAAACCTCATTATAACAAAGTTACATCTGCCACGAAAATAACTTCGTTATATCCGAAAATTCGTTATAAACGTTTATTTGTACCACTGTAGCTATGACAAGACTATTACTCATTTACTTCGTTATAACCGATAATTCGTTATATCTGTGTTCGTGTAGTCGGTGAGGCACATCAATACTTCCTTGAATAACTTTTTAGAAAACGTTTAATACTGACACTGCCTCCTCGACGCATACCATGTTTCCATTCATTCACGAAGTAGTAGTAGTAGTCGAGCCAAGCCTTGCGCTGAATGTTTCTCTCTTACGCAATTCGAACAAGCCGTTTCGGTGTGATGTACCTCCATGTGCTTCTGGCCTCCCTCTGCCTAGTTGTTGCATATAACCTATGCAAATTTCAGATGACGTCTCATCAGTGAACCAAGATGCAGAGTAAGGCATCGTGCACCTGAGGCATCGTGCACCTGAAGATGCTGCTACAGACATGATATGATTATAGAAAGCTTAAAAAACGCCAGGCCTGCGCAGAAAGCACAGCACAGTCACAGCGAAAGCTGGAAGAGCGGCATTTCTAGAGCCAGTTATAAATTCTCTCGTGGCTACTAATACAAGTACACTAACAACATACCATCTATGCCACAAATCATAATTTTTGTGAAGTTGGGAAACACCCACCACGATATTATTTCGTCACTCTGCGGAGAAGCGAGGTACCATATGCAAGGCATTATGTGCACTTGGTTGATGCGATGGTTGATGACGATGAAGAATTATGGCTGAACCCTTTGTAATGGGTTGGAAGCTTTAAACGACCCACTAGTTATGTAATTCACATTGTGTGAGGCCCGGTCGTTATTCAACTCTCCCACCACGCTTTATAACATAAGTTAACATGAGAAAGAGAGAGAGAGAGAATTAACTTCATTGAGACCCTGAGGAAATGGATCATGGGAGCCTTATGGGCTTCCTTGGCAACCAAGAGAAGTGCACTTAATAGGAACCCACTATGCGATAAATCGTCAAAATTCTTGTGAAGTAGGGAAGCAGCCACTTTTCCAACCCTGATAGGCCCTGATCAGGGCTGGAAAATTCACTAAATTTCAAGGCGGTGTCACAGCCTTGAAATTCCAACACAAACTAGCCATGACATCACAGATTCTTACTGTATCTGCTGTCATTAGTAATGCAGGCTCTTCTCACATTCTGTATCTGCTGCAGCACGTACACCTTTTTATCAATAATAACGAATTAAATTGTGCTTCAGTGCATTCAGAGGCATGACATGACTTTTTTTGGAAACTTTTATAGATCCAAAATACGGAAAAATTAAGCCTGTGCAAATAATCCAGCACTTTGAATATTCCAACAAATATTACAATATTCAAATACACTTGGACACGAATTTAAAACTTCCGAAACCTCAAATATTCCAAACGAACAAACAGACGTATTTTGCTGTATGTAACCCGCATGAAAAGGTGGTTTCACTGCAGCGAAGGACTGCTATTCTGTGAAATCACCAATTAAAAAAAAATATCGGAACTGCTGCGAAGCCACACTTCAAGGTTAAGTGGACATATTACCTACACCCCGATATATATATATTTTTTTATGGGCTTATACAGGCCAAGTATGGCAAATTTTTAAATGGAGCATACTTTACTGCTTATAATTTACTACTATTTAAGACCTGCTACTATTCATACACACTTCAAAATTATTCGATACTAATTGCCACACACTTCAACTTCACTTCAAGCCAAAAATAGTTTCGCCAGCCTAGAAAAAACACATTACATGATGCCAAACTAATATAGCAGCTTTGCGCTTTCGGTGAGCGCTTTAAAAGCGGGACTTTAACTTCCTCATCTGGTAATGAAGCCATGATAATTAAACTTATGACAACCGAGTTCTCAAAGAATAATCTATTGCGACAAGCTGACTTAGTGTTTCTATTTCGCGTACTTTTAAAAGTACCAAAGGACAGGACAGAATGTATAACGACGCACACTTGGATGCTGAATCATGGACACGAAGCTAAGAGAACTCGTACAAGCAACTGCTGTAAAAAGAAAGCATACCGTCATCCAACAGGCCCAGCATGGTAACAGTAGCCTCCAGCGCAGCACGTCGAACAGCGCCATCAACATCACCTGACAGCTCTACCAGGCAAGGCAGCAGGTATTGCTTTGTCAATCCCAGCCTAGAACCACAACGTAGCATTGAGGAACCCGTGCCTTGTGTTGCTACGTCATTATCATTGGAGTAGATTACGTATACTCTGTACAGTAAGCTCTCCGTAAACGGAAATCTATTAAAAGGAACTGCTTTTAATATGATTGGTTTCGTACTTATATTACACACCCCTGTTCCTGTCTCAGTAATGGTAATCCCGTTAAATGGAACATAATTTCCTGGTCCCTTCAGGTTCCGTTTAACAAGAGTCTACTTTATAACAATGGTCTCTTTCAACAACCTCCAATCACTCCTGTTTTATGTCAGTGTAAATCTGTCCCACGACTTTGGATTTCCAAATTGTGTCACATCCATCAAGCTCTCAGCATCCTTGGACTACACTTCCATGCCCTTGGAAAATATTCTTTTTACTGTAATGCAGTTAAAGGGATACTGAACAAAAATTTGAAAAAGCTACGAAAACACTTACATTCGACTCGGACGACACGACTGTTCCTGTACGCAGCATTTATTTCACGTAATTTCGAGCAGTTGGCCGTATTTTTAGTGGATTGTGAGAGCACGGCGGCTGCATGCCACTGCGCTTGTCGGCGGACGTGACGTTGAGTGCTCCAGCAAGAGGGGGGGCAACCGGCACGCTCTCTCCTGCCCTGCCACTTTCCTTTCTCCACCTCTCCTCTCAAGAACCGAGGGTGGCTGGTGTGGCGCTGAGCATAGCTGAGCCTTGTCCTCTTTTCCCCACATAGGAAACAAAATAGCGCTTATTCCTCAAAAACCGCTACAACTACCGAGCGTGTCGCGAGAGCGCAAAGATGCAAGGTGCGAGAGACAGTGGTTTCACGAGCGGTCATTGCGACTCCGAGTTCGACGGGCCTCCAAAACGGATGCGCCAAATACAACCATATGCATGTGACCGTTCTGCTGTGTCAAGCGACAGCAAGGACGACGAGCCAGACGAGCCGCCGTAGCCCAACGTGGGTCGGCAGCCGGGACCAGCAATTTACACAGTAACTCATAGTCACTATCCTCGAAGTGTTCAGAGCACAAAAAGTCACGCTTTGAAGGCACCCACGTTGGCTGCGATGGGCGCGCAGCGCGAATCCATATCCTTCGAAGCTTCGGCTCTGTTGGAAATGTATGACAGGGCACACCCTAGCGCAGAACAGCGTTGAGGCATTCTGCGTTGTGTCAGGTGCTTCACCGTTCACATTACGTAGCAGCACACAACACAGACGGCAAATTCGTAGACGTGGGCGCAAGCTCCGCTTGAGAAAACAGTCTATTCTAGGGACCGTAATACGGCCGAGAGCGCGGCAATGGCGTCGTTGGCTGCCGGTTGAGAACACGCACGGAGAACACCTTCCCGACCGTGAAAACACGTTTTGGGAGAGACGCGCGGCAGCGGGTGGCGGCTTGCGATGTCGATTGGTAAGCGATTTTGCTGCGAGCACGGTTGGCGAGTCACTATCCGCGGAGTTTCGCATCACTTCCTCTCTAGTTCGCGGCGCGGCCGCTAGACGCGCCAATTCGCGAAAAATGCATTAAATTCATTATTTTCTGCTAGTCTCTGGCTGAAATGAAGATTGTTTCAACAAATTTCAGCACCCAATCTTTCAATTGAGTCATTTATCTCGGCGGCGAAAATTTTGTTCAGTATCCCTTTAAGTATCAGTATGATGAATCAATTCTGTGTCAGATGAAACTTGTTTATGATGTCCATGCTCATTTTATCAACGTGCGATTGTACAGCTTACATGTGTTGTACACATAGAGAGATATATAATAGAACCTCGTTCATACGGTTTTGGAGAAAATTCGATTAAAAAAAAAACGCGATATCCAGGAAAACGTATAATCTGAATTCACTAAAACATTGTGCACTTTTGCTCGATAACAATACTGCGAACAGTGGCAAAAGAAATCGTACGAAACGCGAACGTATCAATGAGGTTATACTATATACCGTATTTCCTTGCATATAACCCGCACCCCCGCTTTTTAAGCACCTTTTTTCTGTTTCTTGGTACGGGTTATATGCGAGAAAACACAGTATTTTCCTTAGTGTTATGAATGCTAATTGTTTTCTCACTGGGATGGCCAACATTGCGACATGCAACTTTTGTGGCTGAGAGGGGACAACTGAACACCTTCTGTGACCCTGCCCATCCTTCAAAACTCAACGACGTGCTTTACACGGCCAGCTGGATGGAAGACTGCTTTTGGAACACAAGATCTTGGGGCCTTAGCCTAAGCATTTGTGCCTACACAAGGCCACAAAGCCATACTGTGCTTCCTGAAGTTGACCAGACTTCATAAACGTTTGTGAACTACCAGTGCGGGTTCGTGTTCTGTGTGCTGACACTAACTGCACGGTCATTTCTTCTTTTTCTTACTTTTGTTCTTTCTTCTCTAGCTTATCTATATTATTCCATATTTTGCCCTCTCCATTTGTAGGCTACCATATTTACAAGATTGTGCACATTGAAAAGTGTTTGCAGCGCAAGCGTGCAAGTGCTGAAGGAAAGGCGACACAGTGAAGAACGGAAGGACAAGAGGGACGCACACGAGCGCTCTTTGCCTTCCGTTCTTCACTGTGTCGCCGTTCCTTCAGCACTTAACGCGCTTGCCCTGCAAACATTTTTAAAAAATGCACTTTAACCAACTAGCCCAAATCAGCGTTCTTCATTACACGATTGTGTCGACTCGAATGCAGGTCGATACCCAAAAAATTGTACATAAAAAAAAAAGCACGAGTGCATGCCATAATGGAAATTTATTTACATCGATTGACAGTTAAAAAATGACGTGCATAGTTCTTATGGGAGCACCGATTGTTCATGGAAGAGCTGCACTTCAAACCAGCAGTGGCACTCCTGGCGGCGAAGATGACTTGGTAATAATTGAAAAAGAAAAAAAAAAAGCTTTATGTTTTCTGCTTCAATACAAGCACGCAATAATTATATGCCACAAGCAGAGCCAAGAAGCGAACATAATGTTTAACCACGCCACAGTGGCCCAGATTCTCGTTTTTCAAGCCGTTAGGTGGCACTAGTCTCATTTCCGACTGTAAGCAGACCCCTAACTTCGGAATTCAGGTTTTGATGAAATAGGTCGATCTACAACCTGGCAAATACAGCAGCCAACCAAGCATGTGCTTGGCGAACCTCCCAGCCTTTCCCCTTTGTTTCTCTCTCTCCTGTATTAAAGGGACACTAATTTTTCTCGTACTAATAAATTACTCTTTCACAATACCGAAATCACCACACTTGCTGCCAGAAGATGCTTGGTAAGCGAGAAAACGCACAAAAAGAAAATGCATGTAGTTATGCCACCTTAAAGTCCCCGCACCAATCCCCATGATGTCATAGATTTTGACGGCGTCTACCTTTCTTCTATTAATTTACAAATACTGCAGGCCCACTCAATACCAACAACAATTTATACAACTGTCGCCAACGTATGTTGCAGAATACATGTTGTTTACAATCAATAAGCAAAAAAAATGTGCTTTGCGATTCGGCACGTAACAGTAACATAACAGTAAGAAAACATGTACATACTACAACAATTCAACACTTACGGCAAATGTATCAATAAGGCTATGCATCAAATGAAAAAGTGAACGCAAGAAGCAACTACCTTCATTGCGACACAGTATAAAAATAATTTTACAGGTCAAAGGAAAGGTTATTTAAAAGCTGGATGAACGATGTTGTTGTGTTATCGTTAACTACTTCCTCTGGTAATTTATTCCATAGTGAAATTGCATGGGGAAAGAGAGAATATTGATGTGTGTTGTTATTACTAAATGGTTGCCTAACTGTTTTATTGTGGTTTGTACGACCAGACCGCATGGTGGGCTCAGTTAAATAACTTTCTCGCGGTATTTTGTAGTGACGGTAATACAGCCGACATAAAAATTTGATGCGAGATACAGTTCTGCAATGAGATAGTTTCTTCAAATTTTGCCCTGTCGCGAAGAGCGGACAGGCTTGAAAAACGCGAATATGTGGTGTATATAAACCTCAAGGATAAATTTTGCATTCTTTCTATTTTCTACTAGGACCTATGTCATTCCTAATCGATAAAAATGAAGTACATTGTCCTCTGAAGGGTCCAACTTAATATGCCAAGTTTCAGGGAAAATCGTCAGGCGAATGTCGCCAAAATATGAAAAATGCACTTTGAAATCCATGACGTCCCGTGCAGAGATTTCGGCATGAAATTTAAAAATGAGACTGACCTTGATTTTCTCCTCTATCATTAAGCCTATGATGGTGTAATTAACGAAGTTATAGAGTTTTCAGAGTAAAATTTATCAATCTAAACCAATTCAACAGTTTCACTTTAGTTCGTATTAAATTTACAGTGCGAAAAACGAGAGACAGAAGAAATACTACACAGGACAAGCACTGTGTAGTATTTCTTCTTCTGTCTCTCGTTTTTCGCGCTGTAAATTTAATATGAACGCTTACCAACTAGCCCGGCTTAGCACTCTTTTGAACCTCACTTTAGTGTCTCTTTAAACTCCATCATGATAGTAAGCAACATGCACTCACCCGACGGACCGAGTAAGAGTGCCCAGCTGACAACACAAGCCAGCCCGAACATCTGGATCAGGATCCTGGCATAGTGATTCAGCCAGTGGCAAGAGCTCCCTCTGTACGCTTGTGAACATAACCACGAGCACGATAAGGTTAAAACTAAACATTCTATTGCCACACAGAGGTGTGCATGAAACCTAACAATGACACCCTAGACAAATTAATGACACAGTAGAAGCAGAATCCTGAGTCATCAGATTAAATTATCAGTATTAACCCAAAAAATTCACGGCAGCAAGACCGCAGTCATGGCCAAACAACAGAATGATGAACGTGAACAGTGCTAAGGTACTGTACTCACAGATAGAAAAGCGACATCGTTTTTTTTTTATCATAAAAACTGAGCAATTACTCACGATAACCGTGTCATGTCGCTGCAAATCTGGGCGCTAAAGGTAACATTAGCTCTGATGTATGTGTTCAAGTCAAAACAACGCCGATATGACGTGAACTGTCGACAGCTGAAACAGAAGTATGTGCATTACATAGCCCTAAATTTTCGAGTTTCAGTTTGTGCGCACGGTAGAACAATGTGCAAATGGAAAACTCTTGCCTTAATTCAAGCTTGTCAAGCTTTACTCTTCCACTGTAAGTTTGATTCACATGCATATACTACTCAATTAAAAGCAGTTTCAGGCAATATGAAATACTGTGATGGCTGGCCTTTACATGCAAGATGAGAGAGCTTGATAGCACTTACGCAGCTGGCTCCAACAGCGCAGCCACTGCACCTAACAGACGGCAGGAGACGAGACGAGACAGGGGTGACTGGGACAGCTGCCCTTTCTGTACTGCCACCGGCAACACCTGCGAACGTATTTAATTGCAGACATAAGGACACCTGCCCATTTGTATTTGACTACTTAGCAAACTATATTAAGCAGTGATCATTCAGCCCCCTGCACACAGCTAACCTGTATACTTTAACATTAATGTATAATGTCCCTTTTGTGTAAAGCCAAAACTGACACACAGATGCGTTACTGCTGTCCCCATATGCCTAAGAAAATCAGTTGCTATGTGGCTAACACGGCCGTGATGCGGCATGCCTGAATGGCAATGCTTTTTTCTAAAAAATTTATGTGTTGTTGAACAATAACTGAGATGTGCATAAATTTACTATTGTTGTTGCTGGACACCAGCATCCATACTCGTCTCATCATCAATCTCAAAACGAAAACACCCCTCCCTCCCACCTCGTCTGTCTTGAAACAAAACCTGAATCCATGCCTGCAGTTAGCAATGCCTGACTTACCTGCTGGGATATTGTGGCCCTTGGTAGAAGTTCAAGAACATCCAGTAGTGTGTCAGCCCAGGCATTGGCCACCACTAATCGGTACGAGAGATTTTAAAAAATGAGGCAGAACAAAATAAATTACATAGAAACAAAGTTGAAGTTGGAACCTATGTGAAGCAAGTCTTTAGTCGAGTAGCATGTAAGCAATCCTGCATAACCAACAGTGATGCAATAATTGTGTTTACTTTCGGTTTACATAGGAGGCAACCTTAAGCAATATTTATCCATCGCAAAGGTTGCAAATTTAACCTCAAGCAGCTCTTATGTTCCTTATAGATATGCCAAGAACAAGCTGCACCTAAATGAAAACGTTAAATCAGGCAGATACGCAGTGAGAGAGGTCTACACAGTGATGTCGCAGGTATGACACTAGCGTGTGTAATGCTTGTCAATGGAAGCACGATAATGACAGGTGTATGCACAAAGATGTTCGACATGTACATTACTAGTATATCTAAGTATTCTGCACTTCTTAAGCCACTGTGGGACATACCGAATGGCAAAACAAAAGAATATCAGGCAAATTAAGAAACTATTCAATGAAGAATGCTGATGTATTATAGAGGTACCTGTGAAGCGACATTATATGTTTAGGTTTTATGAAGGATTTCATTTCTTACTGCACAGAATAGAGGGGTGCTTAGTGGCACTACAGTGTAAGTATGTCTGCAGGTACAGTCAATCACAAACGTTTACGGACCACACGAGCACGTGCTAAACTGTCTGTACGTGCCACCAAACAATGCGCACCCTACAGCCGACAGCAGCGCTCGGCCGGAAATGGGTCTTCTTGTTATTTATTAACTGGCACATCAATCTTCTGCTGCCCCACAACGCATTGTTAGTTTTGTTGTTTTCACGCAAAGCGCTCATCTGCAATATTACTGCCACACTTCTGCTTTGATAGCAGAGTCAAAGCAATCAAAGCATGCCTCGAATGGTGTGCCATTGGGTAGGTATCAATTTTTGAGAATGATTGCGAACGACAACAGTTATGCTGAGGGACTGCCCTCAAGGCAGAAGCACACAGCCACAGCTGCCGAAGAGCCCGTCATGCTGAAAACTGAAAGGTGTAAAATATTTGTGCAGAATGATGAAATAGCGAGGCCATCGATTAACGGAAGGATGCTTCCTGCTCGTAGCATCGCTGTCAGTTGCTGCCGACGTAGTGGAAATGCCACGAAGAAGCTCTTGGCCACGTGCTCCGTAAACTTTTGCGGTTGACTGTACCTACTTGCGTTCAAGGTGCATATTACTTTCATACATGCAAAGAGGAAGGCTTCACTTTATAAGAAGCTGATGTGCAACATACTCACCAGGGTCTCTGCTCTCTACACTGGATAGGATGCTCTGCAGAAGTGACTGTGCGAAGGACTGGGACACCAGTGTGCCGCCATCAAAGAGTTGAGCCAGTGACTTGCCATCCTGCACGTTAAGTTTTGTTCAGCAGTCACATGCGGCCAGTGACACGGTCAGTCCGCCGATGCGAACGACAAGGGCAGGGGTATCATTTAGTGGACTGACTAGAACGGGAAACATGCGAGCTTTATGGAAGTGTTCAGGGAATGGATATAAACAGTGCCATGGTGAGAGGGCTAAAGAACGCGAAGGAGACTGCCTCCACCAGAAAGAATTGGAGAGGCGACTGTGAGTGATGAACTGTCAGTCGGAATACAGCTCTCACTGTGTTGTCTGCGTTACATCTAATGCAACATACCTATATGAATAAATATTTATCTATCCGTCTATGTGTACATGTGCAGCCAATAAACCACTACCGTCACATGCACAGTCATATTATACCTGTTGTTGCCAAAGTGCAAATGACTCTTGCTGAGCACTGCTGCTGCTCTACATCAGATATTCTGTTTTCATGAAGAGCATAATGACATGTAGTTGTGTGACCACAGATATCGGAACACTGGGCCAGTAGCTCTCTATTTGTATGTGTGCGTGGTATCTGGAAGTTGTAAGTTAGCACGTACGCAACCATTTTCTTTTTTCATTGCTTATTTATATTTGCAGTGTTGACTACAAACTTGATTAAACTATAAAGTAAGCAGAGAAAAACCTATTCCGGAGGACTACTGTATTATGGTACTAGGGTAAGGAGACATGCAGTTCAAGCATTACGAGAGATGGCTTTACAACTACTAGGCCGCGAACTCCGGCAGTCATTCATCATTGTGCTCAAACAGAGTGCCACTTTGGCACTTGTGTCTTACTGATGTGCTGTACGAACCAATCAGACAATACGTGTTTCCATGTAGACTCCTCTGACTTTTGGAAGTGCGCAGCATGAACTCATTCGTACATGTACACATAAACAAAGGCATACACAGTTGGCCGTATAATGCACTCGTACCTGCGGTGCTGGCTGCAACGTCGTCTGAGTGTCATGCTCGTCGGGGGATCTGTCAAACGGACAAAAAATACCTTGATAATGACTCAACTGATCAAAATGCATGCATGCACACATTGCACTGTAGCTGTATAGCACCTACTCGGGCACTAAAACATTCTTGATACATTAGATAAATATGTGTGAGCTACTGTTCAAACATGCGGATAGTGAGAACCGGAAATGGTTCACTAATGGAAAATACCACAGATTATGCAAGGCAGAGCCAATATTACAGTCATGAAAGGCAATAATAGACTTTTCTTTCTTTCAAACTGGCACTGTTGGGAGATGTTAAGAGAACACGCCAGGATCAGATGCAAGGCATTACAGATCTTTTCACATACACTCTGAGATGCGCATTTAAAAGTTGGTTCGACTATGCCTTACATTCATAACAGTTTGTGCACAGTATAATTATCTGGGTTTTAATTATTCCATTGGCGTTTTGCAGCAAGAACCCGGAAAACAAGCCCGACAAATCACTCCATCAACCATGCTTGCACTTGCTACAATCCGGGTTGTAGCCACAAATGCCTCTCAGTCGACGCTTCATGATCCTCGAGAAAACATGGAAACTATGATTGACTCATTCGCACATGCTGCGGAAAGGAGTCAATCGCACTCGATAAATTCGACCCGAAACGAGCCTAATCGCGATCAAAGTGCGTCGGGTGACACTGGCGCAACTTCTACTGGTGCCACAAGGTACATACTCTTTCGATCGCGATCGAGTCCGTTCACGATCGCCTAGCTGGCCCGTGATTGGCCACCTACGCTAGCACTAATGAGCCAATCGGGATCGAAAGTGACCGCGTGACACCTGCATTAAGTGAGTGTCACACGGTGAACTTTCGATCACGATCGAGTTTCTTGACTGTGATTGGCTTATATGCGCATGATGCGGAAGGGGGCCAATCACGGTCGAGAAGTTGGATACAAAACAGGCTTAATCACCATGATGATCACATTGTTGGACTGTGATTGGCCAGCTACCCTGCGCCGCTTGCACCAACGAGCCAATCGCGATCGAAAACGATCGCATGACACAGGCGTCACATTGGTGCCACACGTGCACTTTCGATCGAGTTTTTGGTACTGATTGGCTTCTTTGCGCATGATACGGAAAGGAGCCAATCTCGGTCAAGAAATTAGATACGAAATGGGCTTCAGGGCCAACAAGATCACAGTGTTGTACCGTGATTGGCTAGCTACCCTGCGCAGCTTGCATCAATGAGCCAATCGCGATCGAATGTGACCGCGTGACACCGGCGGGTGTCACACGGCGCACTTACAATCGCGATCGAGTTTTTTCATCGCGACTGGCATGCGCATGAGACGCGGAGCTCAGCCAATCGCGGTCCATAAACCCGATCCCGATCACTGCAACGAACAATTAATCGATGCACGATTGCCAACAAAATTTGCCGCGTTTGCGTAGTACAGCGCTAGTGTAGCAAATTCACTCATCAAAACTCTCTAGGAGGAGGACATACCCACGACCGTCCTCAGCCGGCGTCAAAGGCGGCGACGAGCAAGCCATCTCGCGCGGCTGATCCGACGCATTCGCTGGCACCATGGCCCAAATTAGCGCTCCCGGGGTCACTCATAGAGCGGCGGCCCCAGCCTTCTCAGCGACAAAGAGTCGCTCGTCCCGCGTCAGCTGTTGGAGTTGTCAAGCGCGTCCCAAGTTGACGTTGCGAAAGATGCGGGCAGCCGCAAAGCAGTCGGCGCGCTACGCGAAGTAGTAGTAGGCATTTTTCCTCGTGTTGGGAGCTCCGTCGTTAGCGCTACTCAAGTATGCACAGGTACGGGCGATTGGTGACGTTCTTTCATCCTTCTTTCTCTGTATCCTGTAGTGCTATAAGCGGAAGGAACTTCTCAAGGACGAATGCGGCTGCGAGTCGTGATCCGTCTGCGCCCGCAACAGCAAAACGAAAACATCTGGCGAGCGCCGAAACACGTGCAAAAACAAGCAATAAGATGACGATGATGATAATACCGTGTACGGATCTCTGGTCTTTAAAGATGACGTCAATGACGTGTTTCTAGCTTTTAAAGCACGAAACAAGATCTTATGTTGCTGGGGAACTTTCTTCCACTTTCACATTGAAAACATGATGCGTCAAACGCAATGGCTATCAAGTACAGCTAGATTTTATTAGGTCAGTTTCGGTTTCGCTGCACTCAATCTGCGAAAGCATCGCCTTCAAGATTAGCGCCGCTTAGAAACTGGTCGTTCGACCAGGTCAGTTGCAGCCGCTAGTATCGGGACACCATTTCTGTAGCGCTTAACTACGTGAAAGAAGCAGTCATAAATGAAGCAGGAAGAAAGTCTTCGGCGCGGAACTGCGCCGTAGACTTTATGCGCGCATGTGGCGTCCGTACAATACTTCCCACCCGGTAGACTTTTAAAATTCATCTATGGCGGTATGATCATTCCAGAACCTTGGTTCTTTCTTCTTCAAGGTGCTCTTCACAGTCATGCAAGCGGCTGCCGCGGCCGGGGTACGATTCTAAACATTGTCGAGTTACCGCAGAAGAAAGAAACAGCGAATTACATGGTAGTTCATGCGTCAGCCGAGCCAGCAAGAGCGCAAAAAGCTAATGAATGACTCTGACCGAGTCGAAGTTACGTTGGGCCGAGCGTGGTACATCCTTGTCCTAGTTATCCTAGAAGTTCTCAGAGGGCTGCTGAGGCTTCGGCGATTGGCTACAATTGCCACCGCTGCAGAATTTTACAGAGCAAGATCGGTCATTTCTATGCAATGTACCAGAATTTTTGCAATATGATACCAACAAATGCGAAAGGAACGTCAACATTGGTTGGACGCTTAACATGGCTCGTCCAGAATTTGATATGTTATCTTCGCCATCGTTTGTGACAGGAGACGTTGTAGAAAAAGAATAGTAAACTGAAAATTCAAGAACCCGCATGCTGCCCAGGCGATCACACACGAGAGCTGATAATGATGACGATGATGATGATGGCATTTATGAATGGCTCACAGCCACTCTGGGGGATTGGCCAAGAAACGAATAATTTATAGATAAAATTGATCACATATGAATTTTATGACTAAGAACTTGTAGGATAGTTAGAATAAATTAATAATGCTAATTTAAAAATCCCAAATCAAGACCGCCCTGATTCAATAAGAATATTTGTACAGCGCAACAGACATCTCGGTGACAATGACCTAATGAGGAGGCTCCCAAGGGTGGAATATTACAAGCAATGAAATCCAATTTATTTCGATTAAACACCGCTTTGAGAATGTGTTTCCTCAGTAAATTGAAGCGATTACATGATAAAAAATAATGTTCGGCTGTTTCGTCCTTGCTGCGAAACGAGCAAAGAGGGGAAGGAGCCAGACCAGCTCTATGCATATAAAAGTTTAGGTCTGGAACGCGACAGCTAATTTTGTAAAAATAACTTCCTCTTTTCTTGTACGTTGAACAGAAATTCCTACGCCAAGGGAACAAGAGGTGTTATTCGTTTAGATGAGTGATTAATGTTTTACCAGAGTCTTGAATTATGGAATGCCTTCTAAATCTGTCACGAATTATGAGCGCTGATGTAGGAATAATTGAGAGTATAGGACCACTGAGAGCGGCTTTCGCCAGAGTGTCCGCCATTTCATTCATTTTTTATCACTTTGTGGCCCGGTACCTAGATTAATCTGATTAAAGTTACGTGGGTGGGAACACGAAAATGAAAAGTACGTGATAATTCAGATCACTATTTGCAGCCATGCAGTGCTGAAAACAAAGATAAAGAATGGCAACACTTGAGACGTCACTGTAAAGTCGTCTTCTTCGATAGCTCACTGGCACAGCTAAAACAGCGCTTCCCGAGTGAGAGCGCTAGCGATTTGCTAACAGAGGCGATACTGTTGGGGAAACGTGCGTGCTATGCCAATGAGCGCTGTCTAAACGACGCTTTAGCGACGGCTACTAATCCAATAACATGAACCAATTTTGCTTTTGCGACCTCTGCGCACAGATCATGCGTTCCTTGTTTTGGACAGCGCCTGTTCGCGCCCCACATGCGTTTAAATTTCCATGTGTACGGCTGAAAAAAAAATGTGGATGCCACGACTGCCTAAAAATTGCGCCAGACCTCACCTATCGAGCGCAATTTACAGAGCGCTATTGACAAATAAATAATAGCTGGGGTTTTACGTCCTAAAACCATGATATGACTATGAGAGGCGCCGTAGTGAAGGGCCCCGGAAATACCTGATATGAGGACACCTAAAAAAAATAATGGCATATTGAATTGTGATTACTCTTTACATTCCTGCATGATCTCCTCAAGTAACGGCAAAATCCTTGAGAAGTATAGCATAGATGGCACTAAGTGTCCGTGTTACGTTTTAATTGTGCTACCCTCGCGATATGTCAGGAGAGCGGCCGTCGTCAGGAGACATCTCAGAAGCAGTTGTAATAAAAAAAAAATTGTGTCCGGCAGACAATAAAGTTCGTTGTCTGTCTGTCTATCCGGCAGACGCGCTGTTTTTGCCAGATATATTAAGTTAGGTTCAGGATGTTTAGTCTTAATATAAGGACACAAACATGCCTCCGGCTGTTTACGATGAAGATCTAGTGGCGGAAAAACACACTGAGTGCAGTTGTCCCCATTTGAGGACGCTATGCGGCAGGCGTTCCGTTGTGCAGTGGCTGTGCACGAAGTCTTCGAGGCATTTGTTTTAGAAGCAAGTTTCGAAAAGCATTTTAGATGCTAAACTGAAGCCCCTGAAATAAATGAAGTGTGAAGGACAAGGAAGCATTTCCGTACGCACTTCGAGTGATAACATAACCATAACAAGAAGATGGCCGAATAACTTCTTCAACTTGTGTCCAGCTATGCTGACCAAAAGCCTCAAAAGGACGACGAAGCGGTACACCCGCAAAGAGGTATGCACAATTGAAATGTCTAGCGCCTTTCTTCGAAGAGGTTTATCCGGCAGAAAATAAAGCATGGGCGGAGTGGACCGCATGGAGTCGATAGTGGCCCGATACAGAAATGGCGTACAAGAAACAAGAGAATCTACACCGTCTGCACTCTAAGAAAAAAAAAAAGGTGTCCTTTGACTCTTCTTTGCTACACATGTGACTCTCCTATGTATAACTATCTTTAGAGAGTCACGTTGACTCTCTTTAGGAGAGTTGTGGGACGCACGACTCTCCAAAAGAGAGTCAACGTTCCTTTTGAAAGAGAGTCATACATCCCACGACTCTCCTAAAGAAAGTCAGCGTGCCTCTCTAAAGGGAGTTATACATGGGAGAGCCACACAAGTAGCAAAGAGGAGGAGGAGGAGGAGGAATAAACATTTATTGCACGAAACGGTGTCGCGGTGCTAGGCCCGCGTTTACCCTAGGTGGGAGGTCTCCTCATTCCAGGAACCCTCTGGCCTTCGCTGCCTCTTTGGCCCTGGCGACGAGACGTCGTTGTTGGTCCAGGTCCTCTGAGGCGAGCTTGGCCTCCCACGTTTCGAAAAGGTCCTCGTTTTCTTGAGCGGCGTTACAGGCATTCGGCGAAGGCGTTGTGTCTGTCTGTATACTGCACGGGCACGCGAGGATCATGTGGGCCAAGGTGTCAGGTACGCTGCAAAATGGGCAGAGGTAGTCGTGCAAGAAGACACCCTTTTTCTTAGAGTGTACCTCATGATGTTTCTTCTCAACGCAGTTGTGAACGCATGTGTTCTGTGAAAGTGACTGAAAGGACATGAAAAAAAAATGGATCACCTCGAGTTCTGCAGCCGCGTAGCCGAAGCCCTATAGTCTATTGTGGTGATGTAAGAGCGCTAGCGATAGGGATGTCCCCGCGAATCCCTTCTTCCTGTAAAAGTGGGTTCTCTCTATGATGTGAGAAAATTTGATGGTGATGGTCTTTTTCCGAAGACCGAGTAGAAGTATGCCTAGCGTTGCCGCAGTGCGTTTTGCTGCAGGAAAGCCAGGTAGCTGTGTGACTGGTGCAATGTACCATAATGTCCTCATTGCGTCGGATCGTTCCACATAACTTAGTTGTAGCGGAGGCCACTTATATTGCACAATTACAGCAAGGAATATCGCCGCAAGGTACGAGGCGTATTCAAAAAGTGAGGGCCGTTTGTTAATATTTAATTATCTGTACGTCAGAACAAAACATTATTTGTGCAGCTCCAACTGTTAATTCTTCACGAAGGTACTGAAGTTATTGTTCTGACTCAGTAGTCGTCTGCTTTTCGGGAAATGCAAACGACAATGTCTGCGAAAATCTTTCCTCTCGCCTATTTTGAATTGCTAGCTGTAATGGGATTTTTGCAGGTAAAATGATCATCAGCTTCTCAAAATTGTGGGGACTTGTGCCTAGTTTATGTACCTGAAGTGATGAGCGAAGTAAAGGTCAGAAAATTGTGTTGAGACTTCACAAATAGCCGCACAAATGTGCATGACGAAGAGCGGAGTGGCATGGCCCAAAATTCAGACCTCTCATGCATGCGTCGAAAGTCTGCCTAAGGGCAGACTTTCGAAAAAAAAAAAAAAAGAAAGAAACTGTTCAACAAGTGGACTGGGAATTGGCATTAGATCGACAACTGCCAGTTTGTGGTCTGTCGGATGAATTTTCTCTTTTCGGCCGCACTACAATTTGTACGATTGCAAATGAAGAGCTCGGATATCCCAACGTGGGTACCAAAAATGATTAGCGGTCAACTCAAACAGCAAAGAATTCCCAGGCGACGAACTTCTATGCAGAGGGACTAAAGAAACCGGTGCAGCGGTACGAAAAGTGCTTAGAAGTTAACGGCGATTATGTAGGAAAGTGTAGTAGGTTTGTACTAAACTAAACCCGCCAATAAAGACTATTAATAAGGAATATTTATTTTTTTGGGACCAAACGGCCCTTACTTTGTGGTAGAACTCGCTGTCGGGCTAGTTGGTACATGTCTGAATTAAATAGTCAACTTCGCGCCAAATTCACATTCACACAGAAGAAGACCTGTCTTGTGTTTCTTCTTCTGTGTGAATGTGAATTTGGCGCGAAGTTGACTATTTAATTCAGGCCTTACTTTTGTGAATAACCCTCATAGTTTCGGCTGTCAAATTTTTAGTGTGGTATCCACTTTCATGTGGTCGGTTTCTTTGGTAGTGCTGAAAGAACGAACAAGTCTCAAGAAAAAAATTTCGTCCTCCATCTCTCTATGCATTTATTTCTCGTTTTCTTTGATTGTACGCTTATACTTTGATGAATTTCATGAAGTACAAATGACTTCTGTAAAGCATATTTGTAGCGTAACTGCATGTTGCCCTCATATGCGGACACGTGACATTACCTGTACATAATATAAGTTTTAGAAATGCCGAAAATTATTTTCTTCTGCTTTTTAGTATGTTCGTGATTATCTGAACCAAACGGTTGTTTCTGCCGCTCCATATTTATTTATGCATGAGAGGGTTGAATCTAAGAACACGGGCCTCTAGCATTCGCCTCCGTCGAAATACGGCCGCCGCGACCGGGATTCGATCCCGTGACCTACGGGTCAGCGGTCGAGAACAATAACCGCCTGACCACGGTGCGTTAATGATAGAGTCAGACACCTTCATAACGAAGTGTTTGGGGCGTGCGAAATAATTCGTTATACAGGGCACTTCGTTGTAATGGCGTTCGTTAGAGAGGCTTTCGACTGCGTGCCTACATTTGTTCCTTGTTCCGTGACTGGACAGATATGAAGACAGGAAATAAATCGAGTGAGCATTTATATAATGAAAGTCTAGATTAAAACACTAAAAGACGAGAGTACCGACACCTCCTGGAAAAGAAAGAAAAAGAAACGGGCTTTGGGAGGGTCTTATTGTCTAGTCGACACAGCATCGGTTTATGCTCCACATGCGGTCTTCGCGATGGCATTGAAAGGCCTGGGCGAACTGCGGCAAGGCGGTGACGCCGAACAGGCAAGCCGCGTAGGACGCCTCGAAGTCCATCGTGTTGGCGTCCGGGACGACGTCGCGAGACGTGCAGAGCGAGAGGCAGGCGAGCTTGAAGAACGCCGCGTTCGAGTCCGTCACTCGCTTCTCGTTCCTGCGGACCACGTCGACGTCGTACTCGCGCTTGCCGGCGTACGCCAGCCGCATGGCGTCCACGACGGCGAACGCGTCGTCGAACTGGGAGTCGTCGAGGCGCCTGTGGTACGAGGCCGCGGCGCCCGCGTAGCACGTCTGGATCGCCGTGTAGTTGTTCAGCGTGCCCGGGCTCCAGCCGTCGGATTTAGCAGTGTTGGGCGCCGTCGTCTCGTTGTCGACCGCGGCCTGCGGGTTGAAGCTCTTTCGGCCCAGAAGGGACATGACCTGTCAAGGAGCGAGGTTGTGGTCGTCAGTGACTTATTGTTGGAGATGTACAGGAGATGTAGATGGTGGAACAGAAAAAGCACTGAAGTATTCATACGCTTCATGCACGCTCGAGTGTGTGTGTGTGTACGTGTGCGGGGTAGGTAGGGTTTCCCATGGGGGGGGAGGGGTCCTCACCGCAACGCCCCGGGCCCCCTCCCCGCCGTTGGCAGAGTCCGAAAGAAAACCTTCGCGATGGATGCAAAAATGAAAATGAAGCGAATTCGTGCTTCTCACAACGGCCTGCTTTTTGTGGGGAGCAAACTGTTCTGGGAATGCAATAGTATAGTGGCTCTTGACCGCCATTACCATAAAAAAACTGCGTTGCCGTAACCTTTCAGATTTTGCAAATCAGTTCTGCGGAATTTCGCAAAGTGCTGGAAGGTTTAAGAAAAAAATGTACCCTTTTTTCCTTTTCCCCCCTTTCCTTAACTCTTCACATTAAACAATGACGGGACTGGTCTGACAGACTAAAGGTATGAGACAGTTCAACGCAGAAATTTGGGCTAATTGGTGGGTGTAGAACTCGTGCATCTTAGCTAGTGCAACGGAACAAACACAGCGCCCGTCCTGTTTACGTGTCTCTTTCTTCTGTGTTTGTTCCGTTGCTCTTGCTAAGATGCACAAGTATGGGGCAGACTTGGCGCCCCCGCCCCTGTCTTCAGCCCCCCCCCCCCCCCGCCCACTTCCGCGCGCGCGCACCTGTGGCTGCCTGACACCGGGAACTAGCGCCTTTTTTAGCTTGTTATTTATGGTCTATTCGGAAACAGAAAGCACTCGTCAGAAAATGCGTCACTGCATTAGGCAGTAACATATGTGCAGAAGCTACTGTAACATCTCTCCGTACAATGACTGAGTTATTGAGATGCCATCGCGCTCCGAGTTGTAAAAGAAAGTTGGGCGCGTAATACCTTGCGCGCGAGCTGGACGCCCATCAAGGCCATGTTGACAAACTTGTCGCTGTCGACTTGCCGGTGGTACATGGGGGGAATCGTGAAGGACACCGGCACGTACACCGTCAGGGTCTCCGGGTCCACGATCAGATCCGTACCGGCCAGGATTTTGATGACGTGGGCGTCGTTGCCGCTGAACTCCGGGTAAAAGAGGCACTTCTGAATGTCGCGGGAGCGCAGCGCCACCAGGTTCGTGGTGAAGTTAGCGGTCATGCTGTACTTGTCGGAATTGCACATCACAGCCCTCACGGTCAACCCGGCTCCGCGGAAGCGCGACAACCGCACCTTCGAGAGCCTCCCGAGCGCGGCGCTGCGGTCGCGTTCGCTCATCCAGCTCCTGTCTCGGAGGTGGTCGTTCATGCGCAACTTGACGAGGTCCATGTAGGCGTCGACTGCCTTTTCGATGCGGTTACTCACGTCGAGGAAGCTGCTCAGCAGCTGCAACCAGACGTCCTCGAACGCGACTCCCGTGGCATGGTAGCAGACGCCCTTGACAAGGACCGGGTCTCGATCCCCTGACAGCTCGTAGTCGTAAGTGACCACGGGAACCGCCAGGAGCGCCAGGACGTACAGAGGTCGCGCCGAGCTGTTGGTGCGAACGAGTACGGCGTTCAGGTCCTCGCAGATGGTGTCCGCGGCCTCGATCTTTACGTCGACCTGTTGTTCTTTCGCAGAGAGGACCTTCTGGAGCGCTCGCCTCCACATGGTCGCCGGGAAGCCCTGACAGCCGGCGTCTTCAAGACTTCGTTCTGTTCTGCTGTCCTCGACGACCATGCGGGCTCTCTTGAGGTCTAGCTTCAGGACTTCGTCAATGACCGCGTCGCTGGCGTATTTCTTGCCGATCGCCCTGAGGACGCCGCTGGCGTACTGTTCCAGATGGCGCTCGTAGATGGGGTTGACGAGAAGGTGGAAGGGCGACTCTCGGCGGATCAGCAGAGTCTTGTCCGAGTCGGTGACGATGGGCGTCGTGCTGACCAGCGTGTGGAAACGGTTCACCAAAGAGAGCCGTATGATATCGCGAAAGAAGTTTTCCGGACTCTTTTCCTTGAACCAGTTCGTCAAGGTTAGGTCAAGAGCCTGCAAAGGGAACACATCATCATCATTAGTATTACTGCGGCACCATTCCTAGCATCTTTACTATGACCATCTTCGTCACCAAAAGTACAGGATGCCAGCGTCTTGTTGATTAATGTCCATTAATGTAATGCTGTGGAGTAAGAGTGGAGCGAGTGATCGCTTCAAAAATAAACGTGGTGGTATCAGCGCTACACGGGGGGCACGGCTCAGCGCCATAGGAAAGAGAGTAGGGTAAGAAAGAACAGATTTGCACTAACGAGTGTCCACATGCGTGCGACTTCAGGGACCAAAAAAGGTCGCGCCCACTCGCGACTGCTGCCACGAAATCGATATTTTCATCGGACTAGAAATATCCGTCGTAAATGCAGCTTAGATTCGAACGTCCTCAGCCCAGACTTGCCATTGAGTGCACATACGCGAGGTTTGTACAGGATGCGAGCGCTAACATCAGCATGATGTCAGCGCTCGGTCTTGCGCATTTCCTGACGTCCATGCCAACATGAAGACTAACGGAGAGCGCCGACATCAACGCGAGTTGAACATCAGAGATCGCCCTGGTGCGCTGTTTTCTCCTCCCGAGTTATATTGCCTACTTATTCACGCTAGGAATGCCTTATGCATACTGCAGTAACACCCAGATGGTATCAGTGTAAGCCCATTGAAGTTGCAAGCTCGGCTAGTCGGTGCGTGTTAATTTTAACGATCTAGCAGCGCCCAGAAAGGGAGAGGGGTGTGCAGGCTTTCCGTCAATCACCTTGAGTGATGTAGAGTATGACTATATATTGCTCATATACGTGAAAAATGAATGTCGTGACTCTCTCTAAAACTTTTAAAACCTTTTCACCATTTCCTCTGATAATACCGGCGTACGCGTAGATGTGCATGTGCTTCTGTTTCTGCTGTTCCAGTTTCTGCGATCGGAGAAGCAAGAACCGCAGTGTAAGTTGACTTTGGGTAGTGTAAGCTCCACAAACACGGTAAGCTCACATTGAGCAGTGTAAGCTCCACAAACAGTGTAAGCTCACTTTCAACAAGCACTCTAAGCTCGCTTTGGGTAGCGTAAGCTCAACAAGTCGTGTAAGCTCACTTTCAATAGCGTAAGCTTGACAAGCAGTGTAAGCTCACTTTGGGTAGTGTAAGCTCAACAAGCAGTGTAAGCTCACTCGGAGTAGTGTCAGCTCCACAAGCAATGCAAACTCACTCTGAGCTCCACAGCGTAAGCTCACGTAAGCTCCACAAGCAGTATGAGCTCACTTTGAGCAGGGTAAGCTCCACAAACAGTGTAAGCTCACTTTCAACAAGCACTCTAAGCTCACTTTGGGTAGCCTAAGCTCAACAAGTCGTGTAAGCTCACTTTCAATAGCGTAAGCTTGACAAGCAGTGTAAGCTCACTTTGGGTAGTGTAAGCTCAACAAGCAGTGTAAGCTCACTCGGAGTAGTGTCAGCTCCACAAGCAGTGCAAACTCACTCTGAGCTCCACAGCGTAAGCTCACGTAAGCTCCACAAGCAGTATGAGCTCACTTTGAGCAGGGTGAGCTCATTTCCAGGAGTGTAATCTCCACAAGTAGTGTAAGTTCATTTTGAGTCGTGTAAGTTCAACAAGTAGTGTAAGCTCAACAAGTAGTGTAAGCTCACTTGGAGTAGTGTAAGCTCCACAAGCAGTGTAAGCTCAAGAAGCAATGTAAGCTAACTTTGAGTAGTTTAAGCTCCACAAGCAGTTTAAGCTCACCTTGAGTAGTGTAAGCTCACTTTTAGTAGAATAAGCTCAACAGCTGAGTAGTGTAAGCTCACTTCCAACACTAATATCTACAAGGAGTGTAAGCTCACTTTGAGCAGTGTAAGCCACGTTGAACAGTGTAAGCTCAACAAGCAGTGTAATCTCACATTGAAGAGTTCCTCAGTGGCGGCACCGACGTCGATCGGCGTCTCGTGGAAGACGAGGCAGGAGCGGTAGAAGTGCGAGGCGTCCTGCTTCAATGGCACGTAGTCACCCACGATGTGGTCCTGCGTGAGCTTCCGGTGCCAGATTTTCGTGTAGTTGCTCGCCATGTCGATCATGAACGAGGTCGGCGGCTGGTCTGCCGGCCTGTCGATCCAGTGACGGCACACGTGTCGGTAGAAATCCCTGCAGGGCTTGATGTGGCTGTCCATCAGCAGGTCCACCTTGGCCATCGTCTGTAGACACCGGTAATAGAATGAAACCTTTTATTTTGAGAAGCTTAGACCCAGTTGAGTTTATTTGGCATTGGTTCCTTTCAGGGAAATAGCAGGATCAAAGCAAAAAGCCGCTTTCTAGCAGCATGACAAAGGTTCCGGTCCTGGTTACATTTGGCAAGGAAGTTTTCATTAAAAGAAAACATTTACGTAACCTTTGATATAATAACTTGTAAGTGTTATATATCACAACGGCGTACTGACATTACACATTGATGTCAATTAAACAATTTCAAACACTAAGTGTATATCATATTCGCATTAGAACGTCTATTGCATGTGCGTATAACAAAAATAACGTATCAAGCAAAATGTATAAAACATGTATCAAAGAGTACACCCGAATTATGCAGTGAAAATCACTAATACAAATATAACCCATTGGTATCCTTGTCATTATTTAGACACAACGTGCATATATCTCATGGATGGCTTGACAGAGATGAAAAACAAGGTTATGTAGAGAAATTATCTTTATAGCATGCGTATATGTTTATTCACAGCCAGTGTAATGTTCTTTAAATTTTTGCCGGCAGCAGCTGCCTCCTGTTCACTGTAATGACATTTACAACATTGCTTTACATGAGAACTGAAAGCGTCTATTCCCCAGAATATTACGGTGCCAAGTGCAAAATATTTTTTACAGTGACTGAACTGCAGATATACTGACGTATTCTTTTTTTTTCTTTATGTAGGAAAAAAATCTGGCAATAATTCGGCGATCAGTGGTGCGCTGCGCACAGCACGACACTGGAACGACCTGCCCACCGAAGTTACCACTATCATCGACCCACAAGCATTCAAGCGGCTCGTCGAAACCATCCTATCATAACTTACACTGGCGTAGCGAGGGGGGCGGGGGTTGAGGGGCGTTCCAACCCCCTTCCACCACTCCTCCCGAAAATTTTCAACTTTGAATGTGTACGTATACACATTCAACTTTGAATGTGTACGTATGCACGCACGCGTACAAACACACGCATGAACATGCATTAAGTATGGTTGAACCGGGGCCGTAAGTAAAGGGGGGTTCAGGGGGTTCTGACACCCCCCGAAATTTTTTCATTCTTTAACTTTTCGGGTGACAGTCAAATATTTGCATGCCTTCACAGCAACCACGAGTTGCCAAAGTTGGCCGTTCTACACACAGGCACCCCCCGAAAAAAATTCCTGGGTACGGCCGTGGGTTGAACCCCCACCCCCCACCCCGCCCGAAAATTCTGGCTACGCCTCTGAATTAACTTACATTATATTGTTAGCCTTTCACAACCCACCTATTCACTCACGTAATGTCTCAAGAAGAGATCACTGAGGTAATAAAATGAATGAATTGTAGAGAAGCATTGGAACGCTCTAATGGGTCGTCCTCTCAAGCGCCTCCTAGTGGGAATATTTCTATGTAATCACTGAGGACCATTTGACATCAAGAGTTACAACATCCAGTCACCAGCACGCTGAACAAAGTGAAAGCGCTAATCGTTTCGTTTCGTGACTGCGTGTCTATAGGAAACGTTCGGTAAAATAGGAAAATTTCGTTGCTGCGGCCACTTTTGTATGCTCAGAATATCGTTATTAGAGCGATGGACAGCATAGTCGAACTTAAGCATGTGCAGAAAGATGTGTGCGTGCGCGCGCGCGCGCGCGCGCGTGTGTGTGTGTGTGTGTGTGTGTGTGTGTGTGTGTGTGTGTGTGTGTGTGTGTGTGTGTGTGTGTGTGTGTGTGTGTGTGTGTGTGTGTGTGTGTGTGTGTGTGTGTGTGTGTGTGTGTGTGTGTGTGTGTGTGTGTGTGTGTGTGTGTGTGTGTGTGTGTGTGTGTGTGTGTGTGTGTGTGTGTGTGGTGTGTGTGTGTGTGTGTGTGTTGTGTGTGTGTGTGTGTGTGTGTGTGTGTGTGTGTGTGTGTGTGTGTGTGTGTGTGTGTGTGTGTGTGTGTGTGTGTGTGTGTGTGTGTGTGTGTGTGTGTGTGTGTGTGTGTGTGTGTGTGTGTGTGTGTGTGTGTGTGTGTGTGTGTGTGTGTGTGTGTGTGTGTGTGTGTGTGTGTGTGTGTGTGTGTGTGTGTGTGTGTGTGTGTGTGTGTGTGTGTGTGTGTGTGTGTGTGTGTGTGTGTGTGTGTGTGTGTGTGTGTGTGTGTGTAAACTTATTTACAGAAGTCCTGAGGCTCGAACCGCTCAGGTCGAGGCGTGCCGCGCCCACGATGGCACCGTCAGGCCTAGCCCTTCAGCGACATCGTGGGCTCTCTGGACCGTCCGTAGCCAGTCTTGAGGCGATGTGCAGAAAGTTACTTGCAAGAAACAAAAATTCCCCGTCTGTATCTGCCGGTCTCTATATCTGGCGCTGTAACATATGAAGATATTTCACCCAGGTAGAATTTCACGGTAAAATGTTGTTCACAAGTTTTGTAACATCACCTCGTGGCACTCTTCGCTGACACACGGCAGGCTGCTTGCGGGACTGCTCTTTCTGAAAACGCCCAGGAACGTTAACGCGATGAAAAGGCAACCAATGAGGACGATCGCTGTCGCCGCTACCAGTCGTATCTTCACGGACTCCATGGCATCTGCGAACACGTGTGTAGGGTTTTACGTCCGAAAACCACGATATGATTATGAGAGACGCTGTAGTGGATGCCTGGCTCCGAAAATTCGGACCATCTCGTGTTCTTTAACGCGCACCTAAATCCAAGCATCCAGCAAATTCACTAGGGGAGACGCACAGCTTGCCATGGCGGCCATACTGTTTTTATAAGCGTAGGTTTAACAATATAAAAATTAAAATTATGCCTTGAAATAAAAATTAAATATGAACATTTGTTTCCATCTCGCGTAATTTCATTGTAGTAGTGCGAGTTTACCGAAACCGGTCGAACGGTACTTGCACTTTCTACGCATTCTTACACAGCTGAACGGTATTGAACACAAGTGCACACTACAAAGTAAACAGGCATTAAAAATTTGAATGCGCGATTTTTGACTGTCAGGCAATTTAAATATCATGTTTGGAAGATAAATCTCAAAACGAGGGGGTGGGCGACATTTGCAAGGGGATGCCACCCCCAAGCCTGAGCACAAAGGGGGTTAGGACCCTCCTGACAACCCCCGCGATTTACGCCAGTGCAGACCAGCCTCTAGCATTTTGCCTCCATCGAAATGAGACAGCCGTTGCCGGGTTTCGATCCCGCGACCTTCGGGTCAGCAGTCGAGCGCCATAACTAACACGTGTATAAAAAAATTGTAGCAGTCAATTTATTTATCTAACCCTAACATGCGGTACACCACAAATGTGGCCCCGTATACATGTCAGAAGGACGGTTCCTGCAACCACACAGAATAGTGGCGCAGCGGCCATGGTTTCACACTGTTAGGCAAGAGGACGCGCGTTCTACTCCTGCCCATGCGGCCGAATTTCAATGGAAGTGAAATGAAAAAAAAAAAAGAAGAACGTGTTCAGGATCCTCGAATGGTTGATATTAATCCTCCACCATTAAGCGTACCTCACTACCATTGCCGATTACCAAAATTCTTTTCTTTTTTCAATTAGGGAAACCGATCTGCTACAAAGCGCGATTAAAACAATTGCTTGCTTGCTCGATGTTGATAACTGCGCTTCCGACAAAACGTTTTGTTGGGCGAGTTGTTCCGGAACTTCATAAAGAAAAAAAAAACCGTCGCGCAAAAGGAACAAAGACGAGACGAGAACAGGGGACTGGCGCTAACTTCCAATTGTGGTTATTCTCGAAAATTTGTACAGATCCCAAGGCCAGCATCAGCTATCACGTTCGCGATAATCAAGACAGGAAACACGAAGCGTGCTTCCGATATTTGTAAAAAAAATTATATAGCCATGAGGGTATGATTGATGGGAACAAAACTAACCTTTTTTTGTTCAATGTTCCAAGCAATATAACGAGGTGATAATAAAACAACAGCATGCGCAGCCAGAACTCACCCGCACTTGCGGTCTGTGGAACAGGTACCTCATCCATTGGCTCTCCGTCTTTTGGCACTACGAGAAAACGAGGTAAAAAATAAAAATAAACGCGAAATAATGATAACGACTTGTTTTTCGTATTGCACAGCGAACTGAGAATGCATTTACATGTTTCTGCAATCACGTTCTGCGCACCAGTAGCATGTTCGAGTGGTCATTTCTGTGCGCTCCAGGGTAGAATACAGGATTTTTCCAGGAAAGGAGGGGGGGGGGTGAGGGAGTCAGCTTTTGGAAGGACCTGATAGGTCCTCTTGTTGCATTCAAACATCTACGTACAGACATAGGTGTCTGTACGTAGTGGCCCTCTCACGTCGGCGTTCGCATGCCGTGGTGCATTCCTTGGGTTAAGTTTCTGTTTAGCCGTAGGGAATCACAGAGGTCACGTAGAAACAAGCGCGTGGTTGAGATCCGCTCCGCCAGCTGTCGCAACGATCCCAGCCGCTCAAAAGAACACAATCTGCTATTTCATTGAACTCATTCAATTACTTTTGATTAACTAATCTGACAGTTAATTGGCCCTCATCTTATAGAAAACTATGCTCCGATATCAAATGTATCCATTAACTGCTAGTTCAACCAGAACCATAAATTTCGCACAAGCTTGTTTTTAAAGCAAATTTTCTGAATATTCGGAAAACGGGAAGTAAGCGCTCGACCGGAAGTGCTTGGAATACAAAAAAAGCAAGAATGTAACTCGTTGGTGGCGCCTCTAACAATTAACGGCGGGAAGGGGAAGGGAGGTCAGGACATCCGGATATCCCCTCCGGATCCGTCCGTGGGAAGAGTGATCTTCAGGGACCTAGCCAGAATTTTTCCGTGGGGACTGAGGGGGGGGGGGGGGAGGTTTCATCCATACCATATGTATGTTCGTCCATGTGTTTGTATGAGTGCGTGTATGTATACACATGCAAAAGTGAAAAAGTTCGCTCCCCCCGTACTGCGGCAACTTGATCGGGTAGTAGAAAGAAAACGCTCTCCAAACACATACGATTGGTCCTTTCAGGTTCCTTAATTTCTACTTGGAGCGCACCGATATTTTCCCACCGACTACGTTGGTGTAACTGCGAGATCCGGCCGGCTTTCCGGACACGTGACCACTACGTGGTTGCCGCGGCGCTTCTGCCGGTGTCCACTCAAGGTTTTGTGATTGCGCTTGAACCGAACTCTATGGGCATGCCCACTGGGTGGGTCGAATCGCGTGGCAGTTTACTGATATCAACCAATTCGATATATTCTCAAGTATTCATTGTTTTCTGTTCTTGTAGTGTGCATTGATATGCTGTGATTACGCTGATGTCTGTAGTGTATAAAGCATAGTGGAAGGGTAGCAAGAATACATTTTATGGAAGTAGCGCCCCTGTGCACTTGCATTGGAGCTGGCGTATTGTAGTCGCTATGTTTGTAAGATATATCCACTTGGAAGAAAATCTGTACATGGCACGGATTTTGAGATGGGCGTCATTGAAATTGGGTCAAGCTATGACTGTTGTTTTAGTTGCCTTTTTACCAAAACACAGCTCTGCACAGAAGCGCGAAGGTGAATGGAACGCCTACGTATTTCGTCTCACAGTTGGGCGATGAATTTCTGAAAGCAGGCGTAACACCTGAACATACGTTCAAAATGGATTCCATTGCGAATACTCTGAAATTAACGGGCTGCAATTTCTAAATTGCAATACGCCCATCAACTAAACAATTAGTAATGCTATCAGTAAATGTTAGTTAATTAAGAGACTGTGCATTTTGGTTATTCGCACTGGTACTCATGCCGAATGATTGAAGCAATCATGAGCCTGAAGTAATCATGCCGAATGATTGCAATTATACTCGCACGGGTGACCTCGAAAAAGATATTGTCTAATTCAAGATGTTATGCCTAAACCAAAAATACCCGTGTTTGACAGTAAAACGTTGTAATACAATTCAACCTCGTTATAACGAACACTGATATAGCACATTATCGGTTATAGCAAATTAAGTGCGACCTTAGGTTGGTCATGCTTCATTTCAGTGACATCTATGCTTTTTGTAACGAAATCCAAAACGCAAGAGCCGCCACGATGTCGGCTGTAACGATGAGATATTCCGCTTGCGCGAAGCTCGAAACTCAAAAGGCAGCGTAAAAAAGACAAATAAATAAAAAAAAAACAATTCACACGCACATTTCTTCATCAAAGTCACAACCACATCGTTCTTCTATTAGGTGTCAATGCAGGCCTGTTTTATCAAAAGAACTTTGTTCTGTTGTATTTTCACCTCATGATGTTCCGGTATATCTAGTTTGATATGCCACAAGGAGAAAGGTAAGGATTACGCCGCTTATACAGGTTTAAATAACGCGTTCCTGTATCTAGGATTCTTGCGCGAGCCAGATCGCCGATTGGTTAGAGCCGGTTTTTTATCTCTACTGTTACAACGAAAATCACGTATAATGAACTAATCTGGGGTGCCGGTACTACTTCGTTATAAAGTTTTCACTGTAGTGAGGCACTAGCTTTCACCAAGACAAGAGAGCTCTGCAGAAATGAAGCAGGGTTGCGAGCTTAATAAAGAGCAAAAGCGTTGAGATGTGAGATGTCGTTATACTTACGTTTTGGTCCAAACTTATTGAAAGTCTTTTTCTTGGGTGCTGCGTGTTGTTTGTATCAAGTGGAAGTCACTTGTTGCAGGCACGTGAATGTGCATGCGCACACACAATGTAATATACAGTTCCAACATGTCCCTAAAGCTATACACCTTTGCTTAATTTTCACTCACTCACTCACTCACTCACTCACTCACTCACTCACTCACTCACTCACTCACTCACTCACTCACTCACTCACTCACTCACTCACTCACTCACTCACTCACTCACTCACTCACTCACTCACTCACTCACTCACTCACTCACTCACTCACTCACTCACTCACTCACTAATGAACACGTCACACGCTCCCTCCTTCCCTAACACACACGCACAGGCAGCACCAAATTAACTGCTTTAAAGCGTTATATCACGCAAAAATACCCATTCAAACACCCGTCCGTACGTATCATAACAAGGCCGTATTACGCGATTAGATGGAATTACATGAAAGCTGGCATTAGATTACGTTAGTACAGCGTGTAAGGTAATGCACACATACGCTAATATAGAGTTAAAGGGGCCCTGCGAAACTTTTTCAGCATGGCCAGAAAACGTTGCCGATCGGTAGTCGAGGCTCCTGAGAACGCGTGAGCCAAGTATTATAGCGCAGCATGCGGGCTGGAGTTTACAATTCATTCTCAAAGTCAGCTAGAAATTGTTCCCTCTTCTCTCGACAAATGATGTCATAAACCCAAACGACCACGCCATAAACCCTAAGTCCACTGCCATTGGCTGATTTGAGCATCGTGAGCTGCATAGTTACGGCGGTCGCCGCGAGACGCCGTCACGTGCCCACGCGCGCACTCGCGATCACACAGAAATTAAGCCGCGCGTTGGAAGAAAATGAAATAAAAGAAAAGAAAAGGAAGTGCTCAAGGTCATGACTTGCGCTGACGAACAGACGCATCATCTTGCCCCCATGTCATCCCCCTCCCTGCGTAGCTAGCTTTCAGCGCGATCGCTAGTACGAAAGGAGCGAGAAAGCGCTGGAAGCGTGCGATAAATCCCTGTAACTCCGCTTGTACTTGACGGATTTAAAAAACATTTTGCGGCAGTCAATTCGTGAGGCAATAAGCATTTTCAGTGAAGTCATTCGACTATTACTTGGTAAATTGTTGCAGGACACCTTTATGGAAATATAACGCATACGTTCCCTTCCTTCCAGAATAATTGAGAGCATAATTTGTATAACACACAATTGTTTTGAGCCACAAAATATAAAGTGATAGCAAGCTTCTGAGCCCAAGTTAGGAAATCGGTTTACCAGAAGTCCCCGTCTTTGAGCCTTTCCTTGAAGCCTTTGAATCTGTAAAATTGTCAAGACAAGGAATCGTCAAAAAAGCGATGATGTGGTATCAAAGATGTCTGATGAAAAGACCACTAGCTGATAAATTACCTGTAGAACAAGTGCATTGTTCACGTCTATTTGTTTGCTATAGTCATCAAGCCATGGAGAACCCTTCCGCCACCTTGCGGGATTCCGCAGAACTCATTCGCAGTATTCTGTGTCCGTGTACTTCGAGTTGTTGACTAATTCGCCCTCGCGCTGCCAATTGCTTGCATCCTGGTCAGCTCAAATGGTAGAGTGACCGCCCCAGAAAGGCGTTGGTCCCGGGTTCGATCCCCGAACCAAGACTCGTCAACTAAAAGCATTCCTTTCTGAGAAATCCGTATGGATTTCCTCGTGACTTCGGCTACAATCAGGTGGTTGTCAATTATCCCTTCCATAACCATTCCACCATCTTGAGGGATTCCGCAGAACTCATTTGTAATATTCTATCTATGCACATAAATGGTCTTGTACTGGTAATTATTAATGCGAAGGATGCGGGTTCACTCTCTCGAGGAGACAAGCTGTTTTTTATTAACTTTTCATGTTCCTATCTCATATATAGTGAGAAATCTTTGAACAGAGAATGTCTCTAGAGCCAAAGCTTCGGAAACGTGTGAACTTATTTTTGTCAAGGCAGCTACAAAGCAGTTGCTACCTTCAGAAAGACACGCCCACGTGTCAAAACGTTGGCTCCAGTGATATTACCTTATCAACACAACGAAAGGAATCTAACCGACAACTTAACCAAGGAAAGCATGAAGAACATTCTTGGTTGTTTTTTAACTGCAGTGTAATAGTTATGACGTCAATTAAAGGGAATTAAAGCGGCCAAAACAGAACCCTTTCGGTCAGTAAGATCCGAACCCACAGCCTTCAAATGCTGTGGGCTCGGAGCTGGTACAGTTAAAAACTACAGTTAAAAAACAACAAATAATGTCTCCTATGCTTTCGTAGGCTGAGATGTCTGTTGCATTAATATATTTGCGTGTCACAAAGAGACGAGCCTCCCGGAAAAATTCCCCTTGCTTTGGCAGCTCCTATTCAAGATTTCTCATCACTTCAGGCCTCCATCTTTCCTTTTACTTATTTCTCGTTTAGATTATCTCATAATTGTAAGAGTTAAAAACTAACGCATCCTATGCTTTCGATGACTTAATTATTCTTCGTGATTAAACCTGGTCACTTAAGCAAAAAAAAGTCAGTACAAGAGGCTGGTTTACCTTCTCTTTCCGGCTTCTTCGATGTTCCTTGTGGTAAAATGCAATGAGATGTCGTGAAGAAAACATTAGAACAAAAACTTTCAGAACTGAGTACAAGACCATGACTGTGTGATTCGTGGTCACTTACCCGACGAACCCTTCCTCGATCCCTTTGATTCTGCCCAAAGTGAAGCCCAACATTAAAAGAGAACATTTCTTCACGCGGTGACCGCTTCTATAAACTCCATAGCACATAACCCGTGAAACAAGTCCACAAAGCCACTGCGGGTGGGAACTGAACCCATGTCCAAGTGCTCAAACGAAATTCGAGCGGATTTTAAAGAAGATTACGCTGTCGTTCACTATGACAATCGACTGTCTCTGCCGAAAATTCTATTCCGTGAGATGCCCTTCTACGAAGGCAAATTGGTCGACATGATATCAAATAATATCTGGAGTTTAACGTCCCAAAACCGCGATGTGATTATGAGAGACGCCGTAGTGGAGGGCTCCGGAAATTTCGACCGCCTGGGGTTTGTTAATGTGCACCTAAATCTCTCAAATATTTTCGCCTCCATCGAAAATGCAGCCGCCGCTGCCGGGATTCGATCCTGCGACCGTCGGGTCAGCAGTCGAGCGCCATAACTACTAGACCACCGTGGCGGGGTGGGTCTACATGATATCCGTAGACCGTCTATAGACTTTCAGGACTGATTTTCAGAAGGCTTTCAGAAGGCTGGCAAAACACCCGTGAAAATTCGCAGTAAAAATTATAGTCGAAGTGTCCAACTTACTTGTGCTCCCCGAGCTCTTCCTGGACAGCTTCGATGCTGGAATGGTAAAAGTAATACATCAGGACATCAACGAAGAAATTCAATCAATCAATCAATCAATCAATCAATCAATCAATCAATCAATCAATCAATCAATCAATCAATCAATCAATCAATCAATCAATCAATCAATCAATCAATCAATCAATCAACTTTAGCTTAGCACCAAATTAACATGGTGGCGTGTGCCAACAAATATCCATGTTCAGGCTTCACGAGGTCGGTGCCCCCATGCATGGCAAGCAGTAACACAAACTGACATATAACCAACTGACATGCTAACAACTGAAAGTTTATTGGGAAGCAATGACAATATACCCGGAGAGATAAAGTTTTCTGAAAAATAGCCAAGATTAGAAAAAAAATTGCCGCACGATGCCAAAGCCTGCATCACCTGGTACACGATGGTAAAAAGAGAAAAAGATTAGCTGTCTGTATATACATGTCATTGCTTCCCAATACACCTTCAGTTGGCAATATGTGCTTGTTCTGGTCTTTTCGTGGTCCTTATTTAGTTACGCTCGTATTTCCAAGTAGCAGGACGACGACTGCGACTACTGGCACTGGCCATCACGTTCGCGTTGTCACCAGCCGTAGGGAGGAGAACCTTACTATTGCCTTACCTTCTTTCTCACTTTTCTCCGTGCCCTCACGATCCTTTTCAGTCTTCGTTAGTGTTTCCCGACCTAAAACGAAATAAAAGAAACAGCTAGTGAAGTTGCGTGTATCGCTGCCCTGAAAGGGCATCGCACTGAAATTTACATCAGTATTAATCGAGCTATTAGGAATCAAACATTTGTTCCAGAATTTCATCGCGGGGCTTCCGCTTGTCATCCGTAATAACGAAGGGTTTTAACAGCGGAGCTATTACAGGGCTGGGCCTGACGACAGATGAGTGTCCGCGTCGCATGTCACGCTCCGGTTCCCAGATACGCTCACAGATGGCAGAACTGCCTCTGTCGCGGGGCTTTAGGTCGCGGACGAAGCGGTAGCCGCACAGCGAAACGGGCAAGGGCGGCTCTAGCGTGAATAGGGCCTAAATAGGGTCACCGTAGCAGGCCGGGTGCGGAAGGGGGCTGCCACACGTCCTTTTTTATGGGGACCCCCGCTCTACAACTAACGCAATTACAATCCCCCCACACAAAAAACCCTTTCCAGAAAATCACAGAAAGTGACAAGGGAAACACAGGAGACTAGCCGCTTCGCTATTTCTGCAGATTTCACACTGCGTGTAACTGAGGTTTCCTCACATTCTCCTTCTATAAGGGCAATGTAAGTGGTAGTACATATAATTACTACTTAATTAGCTCAGTACGTCATCACTTGCTGCTACGCAGCTGATTACACGCTATCCGCCTTAGAAGGTTGCTATTCTGGACACTATCGAATCACGCCATACTGTCAAATTTTGTAATGGCGTCATATTAAGCCAATCGTGAGGCCGTAGCAGCCCTCCGGGCCAATCAGAGTTGTCCAATGGTGGAAGTTGACAACATGGCGGATTTTGACATCAGGCCGTAGCAGCCCTCTGGGCCAATCAGAGTTGGCCAATGGCGGAATTCGACAATATGGCGGATTTTGACAACGTCCAGAACAAAACCACAGAATAGGCGACAACTGTAACAGCTGGCGCTAGTCAGTAGATCCGATTTGATTTGATTTGTTGATTTCTATTTACACACACATGTACAAAAGAGTAGTAAATGGATGTGGGCGAGAGAAAAAAGCCGCATAAACGCGGCTGGAGGGAACCTCATCTTTTTTAGTACAGTATAGCTGCATGGTAAAACACACTGTACACTTTGTATAATATACTAACGCAGTAACCATAGAGGAGACAGCTATATAATGTACGCAAAAGAAAAAAAAGCATTCGCACAAGTGATTACACTACTCAGATAATGCGCACACGTTTTCTCCAGCCTTCGAGAAGAGAACGTTAGAAATGTCAGTGACTTGTTTCTCACTTTTCTCTGTTGGCTCGTGTTCTTTCTCATTCTTGGTCAATGTTTCCCGACCTGAAACGACAAGGAAGTAAACTGCTGACGAAGGCGCACGTATCATTACCCTGGAAGTACGTCGTGCATTGCATTTAATAAAGCGTAATAACCAGACTCTCCAATGCGCTGTATTTAGAACTTGTTCTAAAAAGTGCAGTGGGCTTTCCTAGCCTGCCTCTTTCTTTCTCCTCCCCTCTCTCTCCTCGCTAGAAGTTGGTTCTCAAAGGGAGCAATGATGCAATAAATTTTCAGGGTGTATATAATGGCAGGACAAGGTTTCCTCGCCATTATATGCACGCACAAATAACGAAAAGAGAAAAAAAATGATTTAAAAGCAATCTTGCCGCTATGAGGGACCGAACCTGCAACATTCGGATTCGAAGGTTCTAGGTTCGGTTCCCAATGGCGGCAAAGTTCCTTTTTCGTCCACTTTAATTAGCTTCAATTTACGTCATAAATACTATACTACAAGAGAACAGACTTCTGGATTTGATTTCTGAAAGATCCCGGTCCAGGATGAATTTTTCGGCGACTAAGAGGCTTTATTTCTGAGAAATCCGTATGGATTTCCTTGTGGCTTCGTGCTACAAACGGGTGGTTGTCTATTTTCGCTTTCTTAACCCTCCCGATACCTTGCGGGATTTTGCAGAACTGATACGCTATAATGAGATGATTTCTACAATGCTAATTATTGCCCACGCGCACATGCGCACGGTACACTCAACATTGCCCTCACAGCCAGTGCACCTGAATGCTCTTCAGGCGCCGCTGCGCAGGATGACAATGGAAACCGGTGAATGGAACTTACTAGAGACATCTTTGTCCGATCCTCTGCGACCTTTCTTTGGCTTTTCTATCCCTGTAAAAAAAGACAAAAAAAGAAAGCTTTTTACACTTCACGGTTTTTATGTATACCTGCATAACTAGCATCAGATTTGTCCACTTCAGGTGCTCCTACGGATGTCGTTTACAGGATTTCGCTTGTCTGATTTTCTTTTCGGAGTTACGAACTTGCTAAACCCGCGCTTCACGATTTTCTTTAAGTACGCTGACTTCACGTTTTGTTCTAAACGTTATGAGGTTCACTGCATTTTATCCACTTCGTAATCACGGACATGCTTCACCATTGCAGTTGTATGCATTACGAGGAGATTATTAAATAAGCATGCACAAACGGATTGCAGAAGAATCGCACTCGGATTCTTTATGCAGAATTAATGTGTGCCCTGGTTAATAATAATAATAACAATAATTTATTATTATTATTATTATTATTACTATTATTATTATTATTATTATTATTATTATTATTATTATTATTATTATTATTATTATTATTATTATTATTATTATTATTATTATTCTTGGGGTTTTACGTGCCAAAACCAGGATATGATTATCAGGCACGCCGTAGTGGAGGGCTCCGCAAATGTCGACCATTTGGTGTTCTCTAACGTGCACTAACATCGAACAGTACACGGGACTCTAGTATTTCACCTCCATCGAAATACGACCGCTGCGGGCGGTATCGAAACCCGGACCTCGTGTCCCCTTCTTGCCGGCATCTTTGTTATCTGGATATTCTGCTTCACTAAGGTATACAAAATTATGACGCGTTTACACCCACACATTTGCGCAAATTTTCATTGCCATTGCAGCAATAGAGATGTGTATACCTCATCGCACTGCATACCTGCACTGCAGTGAAGCCATAGCAAAATTTCAGATTATTTTCATTTTCTCAGCATTCTCTCCTATTTGAAGTCAATCTAATACAAATTCGACCACTAATCATTAAGTGGCAACATTTCTGTCCAATAACGCAGACGTTTAAGGTACTCATACAGCTGGCTCTAAGATAATCACACTTGCTTAGGCACTCACATGCTGCTAGAAAGTAAGCATTAAGAGCCATCAGCTAGCTCCATTCATAGCGCGCTTGAAACCGAGCAAATGCTTCCTCCTCGAAGTTTCTCTGTCATGTGTCCACTTTAGTATGAACCGTTACACTGTATTCACAAAACAAACATCTCAACAAAGCAATAAACACTGCATATGTACTCCTACGACACAGGTGTCATGTCAGGTTAACGTCAGTTGTGGTTCCAGTGTTGGCTCAGCTTTTATAGCAGTCTAATAAACATTACATTTGTATTCCTATGATTCAGCAAGCTATTCAAGCGTTGCTCAACCCCGGAGGAATACGCTAACGAAAGTTACGTATGATACTCGAATCATCGCACCGTAAAGTGCACTTCGTTTCGACAATGCTAACGTATGTGCTCTAACGTGAGTGCTGACGTTAAGTCAGACCATAAGTTACCTTTTAAACGCCAGTGTTGTCGACGTGCCTGGTGAGCCCACGATGCGCACACAACTACTACACTTGCAAAAACACGTCGATCCACCTCGTAACGCTTGGCTCAAAGCCAAAAAAAAAAAAAAAAAGAAATGCAGGATGGGACTACTCGCTGACTGTCTCGCATGAAACCGATTCCCACAAGGCATAGGATTTGCCTAATTTTTATTTAAAATTTTTACCATGTGTTTATAGACGAACAAACATTTTTTTTTGGTGTGTAAAGTTATTCGCTTCGCTGTACCGAATGCTCGAGGTAATATCGCCTCATAATGAAATGTTCAGCCGCTAAGGGAAATTTCGGATACATTGTTCATGGGCTAGTTTCGCCATATTTAATGAAGCTGTTGTAAGGCAAAATAAAATGGCACCAATTAGAAGACGCAGGACCGGACACCACAGGCAGCGGTTGTGTCTAGTTGTGACGTCACGTGCTGTATTCCCCAATTGTCGTCGTTTGAATTGGTACACCAAGATAGCTTTATCAAGTATAGGCAAACATTTCGGCTGACGCCCTTTCGTTCACTATGACACTATTATACTGCATGCGATGAAATCCTTGAGCAGGGTGTGTCGCTGTAGCCAACGGCTCTACAAGTGGTCTTGTCTTCTTCAAGGTAACAATGTCGCCTTGAAGAACAGCGCCTTGTCGCCCCAAGGCGGTGTTCTGTTTCATACTGCATATGACAGAACAGCGTCACATGCACATTGTGTACTGCCTCTGCGTATGTCTTTAGGATCTACTCGTCCCTCCCTCCCTCCTCTCAACTCCCACACTTCGCCTGACCCGTCATATTCAGCGCCATAGCGCTCATTAGTATACCAAGAAATATACTAGAATGGTTTGCATCTGGGCTATTTGGTGATCTCGCATTTGAGTGGTTGCCGCGAAAATTAGACGCACGGACGAAGGAAAGAAACACGAAAATACTGTTGACTAACAACTGGCGTTTATTGAAACACTCTGCAGAATATATAGATGCGGTTGTCTACAGTTAAAAACTGGTGGTCGAAGATTAGAAAGTTTAAACAAGATTAAAGTCAGCAGTGTCTTCGGGTTCCTTTTCTACGTCCGTGCGTCTAATTTTCGCTGCAACCACTCAACATGCAAGAAATATACGTTGCATTTTGGCGCGCATCCTAATAAAAAAAAAACTTATGTCCACGACCTTTGCCTACAGGATGTTAAGTGTCATCAATACTGCCATATTATTTACATACGGGAGGGCTACCTCTATCTCAAGAGTACCAATTTTTGGGCAGGTTCGTTTTCCTATGCTCTGGTTTAGCTATGTGCCATGTGCTTTTGATATGGTTTTGCTATGCTCTGCTATGAAAAACCAACTCGCCCAAAAACTAGTGCTCTCATAGATCAAGAATTCCATCGCGAAAGCGCTTGTGTTGTCATCATCTCCCCCTGTCCTTGCTTTTGTTCGCTTGACGGTGACGTGATAGTGTTTGTGTTCGCTCGACAGTGTCCGCTCATTCTATTAGCATAGTGGAAGCTGCGAATGTAGGAGCACGCAAGATGGCGTACGTTACGCCCTTCAGTGACTCCGTATACACACACGTAGCAGCGAAGTTGCATAGGAGTGACTTATCGTCGCCACAAGGGCTGCACAACTTACCGGACACTTCTTTGCTCGACGACCTACGCCTTGACGATGCTCGCTTATCCGTAGCTGAATTAAAGAAAACAAATCAGTGGTGACTATTAGTGCTAGACGTGGGAATATTATTACAAGGTGGCACCGGGATTTTTTCACTGGCGAGGGGGGGGGGGGAGAGGTGCGGGGTTTATGTGTTGTGTTTTGACTGTTTGCTCCTAGAGGTGGCAAGGGGGAGGGGGGAGGTGAAAATTTCGGGGGGGGGGGGGGGGGGGCTGCAGTCCCTCCTACCCCGCTCTGATGCCTTCCCTGATTAGTAATATTCTCTTTGCGTGCTAAATCTCACCACAATCCGCACATCTGCAAGGGTGAAACAAGCCAGCCATGATGAAATTGAAGTAAGACCTTTGTAGTGCCAGTAGACCGTTTCATTATTTTTAAAGAAAGGCCCTGAACGGCATCCTCTTTTGTCCACCGACGTAGCCTAATAGAACGGGCCAAGAAAAACCTTGGCAAGTATCCAGGACATTTTTTAACAATTATCTCTATTTTATTTCAGATATTTCACATATCTTTCTATTACTACACAGAACACTACAAGCGTCACCTTTGAAATTTAGGCAACTTCAGCATATACTCCATTGTCTTACGGCTATATATATATATATATATATATATATATATATATATATATATATATATATATATATATATATATATATGAAGAGAAGAGACACAACTAAGCGGTTGTCTTAATTTTATTTGCCAACGGTTTCGACCGGAGGACCGGTCTTCGTCAGGGCTTATGAGCAAATACAGCGCTATGCGAACATCCAAAATCGTCGAGGTCACTCTTAGTTGAAGGAAGGAAAGGGAGGAAATAATAAATCAGTCAAGTTGTCAGCGGTGACGTATAGTGTGTCAAACAGTTCCTCTCGGCTCATTCGCCAGAGCAAGCAAAGAAGAGAATGGGGAAACGGGAAACAAGCGCCGTTTCGGCGGAGTAGAGCAGGTGCCGTAGATGTGAGAGAAGGGAAAAAAAAAAAGAATTGAAATGGCAGAAGCGCAACAAAACGCAGAGCGCGGCTTCCGCGGCGCGCCTTTGAAGGCCGTGGGGAGCATTGTTGCTTTGCTTGCGTGGCAGCAATTACTTGCTGCGAGGGGTGCATCCGTGGCAGAGTAAGCCCGATCCCGCGCCTTTTGCGGTCACTTCCAGGGGAAAAAAAAAAGAAAAAAAGGAAAAAGAAAAAAAAGGGGGGGGGGGGGGGTCGGTGTTCTTTTGACGCTTTTGCGTGTGTGTGGGGGCACAGATTGTGCATGCGCACGAGGCCCCTTGTGAACTACACGTTAACCCTCGTGTCTGTGTCGAAGTGGCGGCGTGAGTACAAGGATCCTGCTATATATATATATATATATATATATATATATATATATTTTTTTTTTTTTCTGAAAACGTAGAAAGAGACGTTTCTTACTTTGAGGCACACTAAAACACGCTTTTCACTTCGGTGTTCGAGAGTGATAAATGATGTGACCTGAAGTTTTCTTGGAGTGCAATGCTAGCTGCTAGAATCGCAGCCTTGTAACTGTCTATATTTAGGGCCGGAGACCATTTAGAAGGACTGGCGCGAAATCAGTGTTTAGAAACGTGAAGCCCGAAGTGTGTAAACTCAACTTTGAATCAGGGACACATAATAATAACAATATTTGCTGGAGTTTTACGTTCCCAAACAGCGATATGATTATGGGGGACGCCGTACTGCGTGCTCCGGATTAATTTAGACCACCGGGGATCTTTAACGTGCACCTAAGTTTAAGTAAGCGGGTGTTTTGCATTTCGACCCCTAATATATGCAGTCGCTGTGGCCGGTAGTCGAACGAACGTCTTCGAGCTTATCAGAGTGACACCTTACCTGCTAAGATAACACGGCGGGTACAAAAACAGATATCGCAGTTCTTCAAAATCCATTCGTAAGAGCATCTAAAGATGACCGATTTCATCCATAGTCACGCATCAACTAGAGCGCATATAGAATTCACAAAATGTAAAATTCTGATTTACACGGCAAGTTTGGGGAGTTGGTACGTTAAGATGTTTGGTTGAATGCGCAGCGCAGCACAAACGAGGGACGAGTCTTTCTTGTGCATCCGGCACGCACCACGTGACCTAAAAGTATATCTTAATTGTGCACGCAATAAACTTTTCGTCGCGCAGAACTAGTGTCGTCCAATTCTTCGTTTTCCTCGCCTGTTCCGCACCGTAAATTCTACCAAACCCTGATTTGCCTTTTGTCATTGATGGAATTACCTCTAATTACCTTCAATTACTTCGATAGTGAGCACTAGCCGATGTTAGCTAACAATACCGGTATAAGGCAAGGAAATACGGTGGCCATCGCACAAACTATTCCACTTTTCCCCTCTTTGACAGTCATAACGTCAACGCATTAAATATTTTAAGCTTGTTTTATTGTTACGGCATGGATTTTAGACGTTCTTCCGTAGAAGCGATAGAATCACAGATAACACCGATCTATTGAGGAATGGAACATCATACCTTTACATCATCTGAACCAGCCTGAATCAATTCAGAATAATGCTTTCACTATTTCCTAAGTGTGACTTTCATCTTTGTGCTATTTGTTTACCTTCCTTCGCCTAATATTTTGAATTGTACCTTGTACGTTTATTTATTATGTTGTACCCTGCCGATCCTGCTTGGGCCACATGCCCTGCTGTATGATATAAAATAAAATGACAATGCCTACTGGACTAGTTTACTCGGCGCGCAGGGCAGCGCGCCAAAAGTGTACGCCGAGTTTACCCCAAGAGTGCACTCTGGCGCATCGGCCTAGTCTGTGCACGCCAGTTCACACCTTAACTGTTGAAACGGGCGTACTTCTTACGTACTCGAGATTTCTTTTTCCGATCCCCTGCGACTTTTTCTTGACGTCTCTGTTGGTGAAAGAATATGATAACCTCATATTACGTTGTGGCAGATGCAGTCCCTGCACCCTCGCTTTAATGTGGAATGATCGTTTCAAACACATGAAATAACGACTTTCATATGAGCATGCGCAAGAGATAGTGAAAACCAGATATAAGGTATTATACCCGCCTCAGTGCTTGATCAAGGTTGAAGTTTATTGCACGGTAACAGTTATCTCTAAAAGAACGGCACTGCCAACTACCAAACTACGTGGTGCAATCATTGCGCACAGATGGCCACGCGGACGATCAGTCATCTTGGCTGTTAACTATTCTTTGTTTCTAGTCACGATGCCTGCTGGGACAAGGTACCGGAAGTGGCCGTGGACTATATTTTGGCAAACTCTTTATTTATTATTACTGCAGGTATCACCATATTAGTGTACCGTCTTCATAGGACGACATTAGGCGGCAATAGCGTTGCATTGTGATAAACTTTTCGGTGATATTGCTGCTTTGTGTCTAGTATACCTTTATAGGATCGCTTTGCTTTTTAGATGCGAAGCATCTTATAGCGGAGTTCAAACCGGTGGTGGTGGTGGTGTGCGGCGTGACCCCCCTTACTGCGCGTGCGCAAACCCTCTCCACACACCTCCTCTTCACTCCTCCTCTCCCCTCCATCTCCACCTCCCTTCTCACCTTTCCTCCTCTCCACTTCCCCTCTACCCTCCCTCTCTCTACTCCTCCTCTGAAACGCGGGCTAGACATGCCGAAATTCTCTCCTGCGCAACGCCGCGATGAGCACCAGCGCATGCGCGTCCCCTCCCCCTCTCTCTCCTCTCTTACGCTGCCCCCCTCTCGCGCGCCTGTCGACCGCGTTCCCCGCTCGCCCTGTGAGAATTAACGGCCAGGCTAGAGGGAAGACACGACGCGCGTAGCGTTCCTCTTCGCGTTCCACGACGCGAGGTAGGTAGCATGCCCAACGAACACCAACGGAACGCGATCGCGCAAGTGCTCCGGCTTCGCATCACCTCATGGTCCCCTTTAGCGAGAAATGTTGTAATTTTTTTTTTTACCTTCTGAGTTGGGCTCATCGCAAGGGTCTTTCTTAGGCATAATTATACTTTTAAACACGTTTGGCATGAAGGCTATAAATATCAGTGTTTAGGTTTCACAGATGTATCAAGGCAAGGGAATCGAAAACAAACAAACACAACTGGACACCATGCATAAAGTGCGGATTGATCATTAGATCATTAGATTGAAATTTAATTTTTGTATTTTCTAATACTCGGTTTAAATAAAAAATAATCAATCATGGCTTAAAACGGCTATCTCATTTGCGACGATACGTTCACTACTGGTCAATATTTTCACACCACCAGACCAAATGACCTTCCAAATTTTCTTACCAGGCTCATCAGACGCTGCCTTTGGTTCTGTGGCTTCCTTCGCTTCTGAAAAAATAAAGTATAGATGACGAGCAGATGCGCTCGTCAGTAGATTGCGGGATAGTGACGTCGCTGGAATGTGGCACTTCAATGAGGGCTTCAAGGTGCTCACCTTGTGGATTGCTATCCATTTCTCCACAAGCAGGAACGGAGGGTGAGATCAGAGAAAAGCTTGCAGTGGGCTGACTGAGATAAAGGAAGTGAATGTTAGTCTTAATCTGCACAACACATTTATTTAGCCCCTAAAGCAAGCTGCTGTAGGGACCCAATGCGCAGCAGAACTGATTTCAATACGACAGTATAGCACGTACCTCACAAAGACCGTGGCTTGCGGCGAGAGAGCAAGACAGGTAGCCGGGACTGGATCTACACGGGCACCGTTGTGAGCAAGCGCGTGATCTCGTGATCAGCATATAATAGTGGGGCGGATGATGATTACGAAGACGAAGGCAATGAGATACATTCATCAAGATATGAGTGACATAAAAAATACTTTGCTCGAAGTTTTTTTTGAAGGCAGAACATGTTCCAAAAAACTTTGGACGACCTTAATGTTCCATTTAAGTGTCTTTAGTGGCACTAGCCCCTATGGTTTGGTGAACTTTTGGCTAACTTGAGTAGACATGAAGTTAACATTTGGCGGTCGACTGCCATAGCATCAGTGTGCAAACACAAATCCACAAGGACCGGCTTGATCATGTGCTGATATCATATGCGCCGGCTGTTAGGTGAAAGACGAAAATTGAGAGGCGCTTTTACTGTATGTAAATTCCAACAGGGCGTGTTGGAATTCTCTCTTATAGCGGATAAAATGTTTCCGATGAGGGACACGGACACAAGAAAAAACGATGAAACACAATACGCGCAATGCTTATCGAAACCCTTCGCAAAGAATCAATTCGACCACTCATTTTTTATTGTCAAATAATAATTTTGATTAAAATATTCTGTTTAAACAAAAGCACGAATTATTCTCCTTTCTATATTTTAAATATTTTGTGTTAGTTTCCCGATTTTGGGCAATGCCTCAAGGTGGGTGTGAGCCAAAATTTTAGGATCTACATCTACACAGTGTGAACGTGAGCGTCGAGATCGACACACGCGGAACAAGCTAAAGAAGAAGAGGAAGACGTCCCCGGCGCTCGTCTTATCGGCGTTCTCTCGCTTCAACACAAGTTCCAGGCTTCTCCAGTGCCAGCTGTTCGAGGTGAGTGACCTTCGACAATCGTTCACTGCTCTATGAGTCTCCGAAATTTATACGATGTCACGGTTTTCATTCCAAAGGTCGCTCAAGAAAGAAAGCTCATGGGGGGGGGGGGGCTCTCTCTGCTCGATCGTATAGTTAATAGCCAGCGGGGCCCCATTTGAGCTAATCGCTATATCCACGGTAACCAAGCAGTCTTAAAAAATTGGAGGTGGCCATAATCCTTGACATAAGTGTTTGATAATGATACTGGCACGTTGGCCTTCGTGTGCCTTGGTGTATTCCTTGGGTTCGCTTTGTGTTTCGTCGCGTTGCCGAAAGGCATCACAGAGGCCCCATAGAAAGCAGTGCGTAGTTGAGATCTGCCTCGCCAGGTGCCACAACATTCCCAGCTGCTCACAAGAATACCGTCTGCTCTTTCAGTGAACTCGCTCAATCGATTTGCATGAATTATCCTGACAGTTAATTGGCTCTACAGTAAACTTATGCTCCCATATTACATGTATCCAATCTTAAGCTGAACAAGAACCGAATATTTCGTACCAGTTTTCTGAATATTTGTAAAACCATAAGTGCTCGACCAGAAGTGCTTTGAAGAGAACGAAGAGTGTGACTTGTTGTTCGGGCCTCTAATAGAAGTCGTAATGCAATGCGTAAAACTTGCGTTATGTGTGCATGAACGTGTTGCTCGTGTATCGCCGAAATAGTCTTCGTATCGTCGATGATGACACGAGTCAATTTCTGTCGCAACTTTTCCTTTCTTCTTTTTGCTAAGTAGTGCCTATGACTTTATCTTCTCAGTAAAGATATGCGTGCGGCCGGAAAGGAGAAGAAGAAGTCTTTTGGAGAGAGCCGCAGTAAGAAAAAGACCACGGCAAAGGATAAGGACAAGGAGAAGAGAAAGGACAAGGACAAGGGAAATGATCAGGAGAAGCAGAAGGAGAAGGAGTGTCCCAAGGACAAACAGCAGGAGGAAAAGAACGAAAAAGGGAAAGATCAGCGTAAGGGTAAGCGTTTGATTTGTGGAAATCACTTAAACCTAGAGGGTCAGAACTGGATCAGTTCAGTGGAAACTATGACACGGAGCTGCCTTGGGCTTCCATTCCGAGATGCGCAATTGCTTCTTGTGTGCCCTGAATATTGAGACACATGTCAAAATCCGATAAATTTTGCGTAGATCGGTTCGACGGTTGTCTATAGTATATCAAAACAGAAACAGGCTTTGTTAGATTAGGTTAGGACTCCTGTGTTCAGGCCTCGTTTTCGTCTCGTCGCCCTTTACTAGCCATGTAGTTCGTTAGTATTACGTCTCAGTTTCGCCTGGCGCTCTCAAGTTACGTGGTTTCGGAAGATCTGACTAGTCTTAAGCTTAAAAACACTAACAAATAACATGGTTGATCCCCCCGTCATGGACTCGGGGCAACATGAAAGTGAAACGTGTCCTGACAGAAGTAGTTGAATGTTTGTTGTACAGTGACATGTGAGAGCTTATACAATGTCTATTGGTGTTTGGCTGCTATATCACAATTTGACGTGGATGAACTTACGTTGACGCCTGGTGGCACACCTCTATCCCAACGATTAACGTCCATGATTACGATTAAACCTTTGTGGTAGCTGCAGTAGTTTACACCTGGGCACAGCATATGGTGAATCCCGAGCAAAGATGACGTAAACATGAACATAATAAACACTGGTACGCGATATGCACTCTTAACGTCGTCATTTGAGGAGAGAAACTGAAAGGAGTGCGTTCCCTATTATGTGCTCATGCATACACTACCAAACAGTGCTTCAGGAACGAGAGAGACACAGTTCGTAGCTTGAGCCGTGAACGCGCAAAGGCGTTTCGCATCCCGATGGCATGTCTCTCTCTGCACCAAAACACTCACTTGCGCAAAATTCGCCCGTCGAAGTCGATGCCTTTCTGCGGCTCTTAATGGAGCATTTTTATTAGTCGGTACCATCACACTCGAAGCAGTAGGCGGCGGAGTAACATCATTGGTGCATGTGGAAGCTACACTATTCTGTCGACTACAGAAGCGCTCCCTGTCGGCGCTCCTTAGTGCATGATGTACTACTTCACTTTACCGCTCTCAGAGGGCGACAACGCACCGCTAGCCAAGAGCACTGAGACAGGGAGGAGGTATGAGAAATAAAAGGCGCGTTTGCGAAGCCTCATGCATCTGTGTCGGTAGAGCGATGGGTAGCGCACCGGCACCTTTCGTCTGGAGCGAGAGGTCGTGGGTTCGATTTCCATGTCATCCGCTCAACGGAAGTTTTCTTCTACTTTTCTTTGTCATTCATCTGATAGTGTGCATTTTACGGACTTCATTTTCATGGCATCACTGATGTGGAGAATTACGACAGTGAAGTTTTGGTGCATACCAGCATCAACCGCTTTCGTGTTAACAAAAATCTGGACACGACCATAATCCTTCACTTAAGTGTCCATGATAGCGGAATTCGCACGTCGTCTTTCGTGTGTTTTGATGTATTCCTTGGGTTCAGTAGAGGCCACGTAGAAAGAAGCGCGTGGTTGAGCTCCCCTCCGCCAGGTGCAGCAACGATGCCAGTTGCTTACAGTAAAGGCCTCTGCTCTTTCAGTTAACTCATTCAATCAATTTTCACTAACTATTCTGACAGATAATGGGACCTTATTCAAGTTAGCTTATGCTCAGATATCATATGTATCCAATATAAGTCTTAGCCTGAACCAGCATCATCAATTTCGTGCTAGTTTTATCTTTAGTCACAAATTTTCCAAATATATGGAGAACCGGAAGTATATGCTCCACCGGAAGTGCCTGAGAAACAAACAGGAATGCCATTCGTTGCTCGCGCCACTAAAATAATCGTTGGGATCAAAGACCTCTGTATATGTCTCAACCCTTGAATATATTCGCTTTTCGAATTTTTTTTCAGCTGGTCCACCAAAGCGGTCGATATGTAAGTAATCCCACATACACCGACCCGACTTCCCTTATTCCCATATATTTCTTTTGCCCTATGCTCCTGCTGTGTGTTGTCACTCATTGTTTCTTTCTCATTCAGCAATAGCGCCAGCATCGAGAGTAAAAACGTGTAAGTGTAAGCGTTTGCAAAAGCGCTATTTTCGAATTGTTTTCATTTCAGATTTCTCGTTACTTTCACCGCAGGCGGCATTACTACTCAGCGCCTTAAATTTATATATGCGGGTATATGAATTTCGCCCTAAAGGAAATGCGACCGCCGAGACCGGAAAACGAACCCGCCTTAACGAGCGTAACAGAACGCCTTTTATTAATAAAAATTGTCGGGTTTTACCGTCCAAAAACCACGATATGATTATGAGGGACGCCGTAGTGGAGGGCTCCGGAAATATGGACCACCGGGGGTTCTTTAACGTGCACCTAAATCTAAGTAAGCGGGCCTCGAGCATTCTCTCCTCCATCTAAAATGCGGCCGCCGTGGTCGGGATTCGATCCCGCGACCTTCGGGTCAGCCGTGCACCATTATCACTTTAACTTCCAACCCTTTAACTTCCAGCGATTGGGGCTTAGGGAGGGACTCTTCAAAACCGTGAGAACAAAGACGACAAGCCCGCCTTTGTCAAAAGCATAGGCGTTCGCACGGGGGCAAGTGCAGGGAAGCGCCCCCCACCCCGCTCCCGCTCCCTCCTAATCGTCAAAGGAGCGGAAGGGCCAATTCTGCCCCGCACCTTTGCTTTGTCGGATCTCTCCCGTCATTCCACAAAGGTTACTGAAGATAATGGCGGCTGAGGACCTCTGGTATTGCATTCCAAGAGCTGCTTACTTGCCATCTTTGTCCCCGGAAAGCCGCGGACCAAAAGCAGGCCGCTGTGAAAAGCACGACATCGCTTCATTTTAGTTTTAGCCTCCATTGCCAAGCTCATTTTCTTTTGGACTCCACAACCGGGTGCGTGGGGGGAGGGGGGCGCTGCGATGAAATCTGATCCCTCTTAAGGCTTGTTCACACCTACGACTAGCACCGGTCGTGCGACCAAGTTAGTCGCAGAGTGACCGGTCGCAAAACGTCGCAAAACATCGCAAATGGCCGCCTTGGTCGCAAAGCGACTGTTTTGTCTCAATCACTCGCTGCTCGAATTTGAAGTCGCGCGACTGCAGTCGCAAATCTCTGAACCACTCACATGCGCAGGAACAGGACGTCAGCTTATTTTACGGGGCAATGGCAATGCGAGCCACGTGCGAGCAGACGTGAATTCTGTGTGGCAGTAGGTATAGGTTGCACGCAGGTGTGAACACCGATCGCCTTGCGTCGCTTTTTTTTTTTTTTTTTTTTGCCGCCAGTCGCAAACGGCCGCGCGACCGGTGCAAGCCGCAGGTGTGAATAAGCTTTCAATTCAGAACCCTGCGCACGCCTATCGTCAAATGTAGCTCCATCCACCGATACTTTGGACAGCCGGTCTGAGGCACCTTAGCCCTGTATAGACCGCTTTTTTGATAAAATGTGTTTTTATTGAAGGGCTCCAATCTTTACTTCTAACGCGATAGCTTTAAAGAGCCCGTTTCGCAGAAATTGCGGCGTCGGCGTCGTTGGTTGTGAGCAAAAAAATCATCACCTCGTCCGCGAGAAAAACCCAGGAAAGATGCAACTAAAATAAATAATAAAGATATTCGGTTCGAGTAAGGATCAAACCCAGGCCGTCTGCGTGGCAAGCAAGTGTTCTACCACAGAGCGACGATATTATTCAAATACGCTTCGAAAAAAAAAAAACACTACATGAATGTCATGTAGTGGAAGGAGTCTCCTTAACGCATGTAATATTACGTGGCAGAAGCGTCGAATCGCGCCAGGCGTCAAAACGTGTGAATTGCGCAACGAGTGGGTATTTTAAAGGCCGGCCTATTACAAAGCGCTCAGACATATTTAATAATCATCAGCTGCGAAACCATCAACAAAATTAGCAGCTGCATGTGTAGGTTCGCGTGTTGCTTTACTGACGTGTAGTGGGCCCTTCGCTGATTCGCAAAAGCAAGATTACAGTGTAGTGGGCATTAAACGACTTTACTCGCAGTTGGCATTCTAGGATAGTTTGAAACGGCCAATGTTACGCGAAGAGTCGTTCCTTTCCTTACGGCGTGGTTGAGGCATGCACCGAGAACCGAAACTAGGCTAGTAGTTGAGAAGGCGATAGTCGGGGACCGATCACGCTGTGGCGTTCTACTCTTGAAGGCGAAGCTCAAGCGTCCTCCAAGTTTTTTGTTTTATTTAATAGGAAATGAGAACCGAATTTTTCCACACAAATGTGGGTTAACGTGAAGTTATCCTGGTTAAAAAGTAAGCCAATACACTGAAAATTAATGGCTCTGTTGACATTCCACGCAGTCTCCGACGCCTCTCCTGCTGGCGGTAAGTATAAACCAATCATAACTAACAAATTTCCCGATACCCCCGACTGCAGTACCTTGCATGGAGAAAATTTCCGCAGGCATAACGTGAGCCCTTCATGTTTATTATTAAGTGCTTCATTACTCCCCACAGACTGCTATAAATAGATAGCCAAGCATACGGAGGTCATCTTAAGTTTGAATTCAGTTATGACGAAGCGGCCGAAAAGAGAGTGATTCCCTAAGACAGTCTTGAAGCCACAAGCAATGTCGGCTGCTTGGCCCATACAGTTTCATAAGAGTACACTAGAGGGAAATCTGGCGCTATAGTGTCTGTGGGAACTGCAAGGCATGACGCTTCAGCCAGCATGGGAGTGATGGGTAGTACGTGGATTTGCCTAAATTTCGTTCTTTAGTCCCCATGTGGCTCTGTGTGGCCTCCAGCCGCTTCGTCGCAGAACGCAGTTCACAAAAAATTCAATAGTTCCCACTTCCCCAGCTTGACGATTTTAGGCTCACCAACAATGAGCCGTTCTGTTACACGGAACAAAAAGCAAAACATAATAAAAACAAAGCCACTAGTACGTTTGAAGTCGCAAGCACGACGACTATGCAGGCAAATCCATGCACTACCGATCATTCCTATGGTGGCCGAACGACCACAGTGCCACAGTTCCCTCTGCTAAATATTGTAGGAAACTATGGCCTTGCTGTCCAAACAAAATGGCGGTTGAGCAGGATGTCCAGAAGTCACCGAGAACACACTTTCCTACAATATTTACTAAAGGGAACTCTGGCGCTGGGATCGTTCAGCCACCATGGGAATGATGGGTAGTACACGGATTTACCTAATCTTTGTGCTTGCGGCTTCGAACGCACTTGTGGCTTCGCTTATTGTTGCGTTTTGGCAATCGTTTCGGATAAAAGAATGTATCGTTGTGAACCTCATGACCCCATTTGAATTGGTGAACCTAAAAGGGTCAAGGTGGTGAAGTGGAACTGCTGACCTTTTGCTGAGCTTCGTCTTGCGACAAAGCGGCTGCAGGCGACATGGAGCCGGAGCCTAGAGAACGAAGTTTACGCAAATCTATGTACTACCCATCCTTCCCATGTTGGGTCAAGGGCCATGCGTTGCAGCTCCCATAGACACTAGCGCCAGATTTCCTTCTAGTGTATTATTAGGAAATTCTGTGGCTGAGAAGGTCGCCTGCTCACAGAGTGACGTAATCAGGCTGTATTATGCTCTTAATGTAGGCTACACGTTTTGTTCAATTCTAGCAGGAAACAGTTGAAAGACAATGACAGCTGTATTTGCTTTCCTTAGTTTTCTCTTGTCGACGCGAGGTGGCGTCACGTCACACAGACGTCTTTCAGACGTGTCCCACTATTCGGGCGGCTTAGACTCAAGCACGCAATAAGGTTTCACTTTGCCACTGAAGCAATCTTGGTAATGCTGTATGGCCTGCTTCATGTACAGTCAAACCAGGCTACATTGAACTCGCGTAAATGAAATTATCCTTTATATGGAACTGTTTTCAAACAGAACAATGCTTTAACGCCAATCCGCGTGAAAATCTAGGGCTATATCGAACGAAGATAGCCGGAACACTTCATACATCAAACATCAGGCAGCTCGGAACACTCCAAGAAGTTGGCTTTCCCTCACAAAAGGTTCGATTTTTCTCGCAGAAGAGGGCTTTCCAGCATGCATTTGGGAGCATGAGTGGTAGGATTAGGAAGGCGCCGCCCGGAGCGTATAGAAACCAGCACTTGCCATCACATAGATTCTACCATGACTCTTCGTCGTCGGCCCGTCGTGCGCGTTCGATGGTTGCTTCGCGAAAAAACAACAACAACAACAAACAAAATAAAAACTGATTAGAGACTATTTTCTACGCTGATATATATGCCCGCACTGAATGTATTCCGAATGTATAGTCTTTTACGAGATGCACTGTATACATCAATACTGTATTTTCTCGCGTATAGCGAGCACCCCCAACTTACGAACCACAGAAAAAATAAAAACTACAAAAGAAAAAGGAAGTCGCCGCGTATTTCTAGGAAGCGTCGTTAAGCAGTCCCATGAAGCCAACTTGTGCACCGAAATTCACATCGAAAAATGCTGTAAATTCTTCAAAAACCTTTATATCGAAATTATACGATACATCTAACTACTTCCCGCTTATTTCGCGCGTTCGATGTATGCGGGTTTGACTATCGTTTTCGTTTTAAGAGCTTTCAGACAGCAACCAACCGCACGACACGTGCGCTTGGTCATTGTCGCTGTGATGAAGTACCTAGACACACCAGCTCAGAGATTCTTCCTCCTGTCCCCAACATCGCGAAGAGCCTCACGTTCTACGTCATGCTGTTGTCACGCGTCACTTCCGGCAAGCGGTGATGGTGGCGTTTTATTTTTTTCAGTTCCGATATGGAAAAATGACTATTCTTGAGAGAAGTCTGCGAAGCTCCCATCCATATTTCGAACATAAAGCTGACATGGTGTACGTTCCTTCGTACACCTACACTATCTGAAACTAAGCGTTTCACGAGCTCTAATATTTTGTTGCCGTATAGGCCTTTAACGTAGCCTCTGCGATGCCGGTCAGAATAGGAACACACTAATAGGAAGGCACGAAAATAGTTACACACTTGTGTCCTTAAGTAAGCGTTTATTATTTATATGATTTTCTTCTTTGCTTTCTCTCATACACCAGCCCCGGATTTTAAGAAGGGTAAGTTGCATTTGAACCTATGTTACGCGATGAAAACTAAGTAATATTGCCTTCCTCTTTTCGTGACAAACTATGAGATGCATTCGAAATCCCATCGCAACGATTTCCTTCACCTCGTGTAAAAATGTGTTTACTTTAACACCGTGCGATGGCTGCAGGAACTTGTGTGCGCTCCTGACATCCGCAATCAAAACATCGTAGGCGCCTATATAAAATAAATATATAGGTATGCATCATCTTACTTCTTATTACTATTCATTGCTAGCAATCTTTCCTACTTCAAAGTAAAAATAATATGCCATATTTCGTCACGTGGAAGGCACCTCCACTGGTATAGTGTTACCCAGCAAACGCGTGGATGGACACCTTTTTGCGGCAGGCAGCCGCAGCGCGGCGCTAGCATCTGCCACCAAAACATCCGTAGCAGTGCATCCCCTGCTATGGAAGTGCAAAGGTATCAGGTCTTGTTATAAAATACGGAACATGCATTTGCATTGCGGAGTAGCAGATAAAAAGCAACGATGCTGACGGGTTGCGCCAGAAAAGGAAAAGTTTCTATATAGAAAAAGATATTCAGGAGCTCGCCCTACCAGGAAAAGCGGGGCAAGCGAAGCGTGGCGTGTGCATGCCAGACGTACTACATTTCTTTCTTTCTTTCTTTCTTTCTTTCTTTCTTTCTTTCTTTCTTTCTTCTTTCTTTCTTTCTTTCTTTCTTTCTTTCTCTTTCTTTCTTTCTTCTTTCTTTCTTTCTTTCTTTCTTTCTTTCTTTCTTTCTTTCTTTCTTTCTTTCTTTCTTTCTTTCTTTCTTTCCCATTGCACAATGCTCCCTCCCAACCTTTTACTTCCTCGATGCCGGAAATTGGACCTTCATCCACGTGCTTAGCAGAGCAACACTTCTGTTGCTACAGGCAACGACGACGGTCATGCGCTCATATCCAGGCAACAATGAACTTTTACAACGTCAAATGTCAAGTCACTTCGACAAAAGATCAGGTTGCCATATCAGAAACAGCTGATCCCCGACAAGCCCACGATCGAGAGAGCATCGGTTATTGAAAAACGGCGCATATAAATACGCATGTAACTGGCGAACCTTCGAGGGTCCCATTGCTGTGCACTCGCCGGGTTTTTCGCGTGCTGTGCCGCCACTGCCGCCACCGAAATCTAACAAGAAGCATCGCGTGAAAATGCAAAACTAGTGCGGAATGCGACCGAGCGGAAACATGCATTGAGTTGTATGTTCAACTCCAAAATGAAAATGTTCTGATGAACTCCTCAGTCGGACGAATGTAGAAATGGCGGACAGAAAGCCCGATGAAATCTTTAGCGGCGTGCAAAGCTAACACGAAATTAAGTACGAAAGTAACTTAGCAAAGTTCCGGGTGTACGCAAAGAATAGAAGCTGTTGCTCAGTTCGTGTTCAATAAATTGCTTCAAAATACTCGCTTTCAGAAGCACCTGGCGCTGATCGTAAGTATAGAGGCAGTCTTTCGCATGACTCCTTCAATATCAGTTGTGGGCCTTGCACGTTAGGCTTAAATTCCACACGTAAGAGAAATGTTTCGTCAGGCCAACAGAATGACGCATATATTTGTATCTATACAAAAAAATTACACCATTTCCCGCTAAAGGGGAGCATGAGGCGATGCGAAGCCGGAGCACTTGCACGATCGCGTTCCGTTGGCGTTCTTTGGGCATGCTACCGACCTGGCGTCGTGGAAACCGAAGAGGAACGCTACGCGCGTCTTGTCCCTCTAGCCCTGGCCGTTAATTCTCACAGGGCGAGCGGGGAACGCAGTCGGCAGGCGTGCGAGAGGGGGGCAGCGTAGGAGAGGAGAGAGAGGGGGAAGGGACGGGCATGCGCTGGTGCTCATCGCGGCGTTGCGCAGGAGATAATTTCGGTATGTCTAGCCCGCGTTTCAGAGGAAGAGTGGAAAGGGGAAGGGGAGAGGAAAAGTGGAGAGGGGGAAAGGGAAGAGAGGAAGTGGAGAGGAGGAGTGGGGAGGTGGAGAGGGGGAAGGGAGATGGAAAGGGGAGAGGGGATGTGGAGAGTGGGGAGAGGGTATGCGCATGCGCAGTAAGGGTGGTCACGCCGCACACCACCACCACCACCGGATTGAACTCCGCCATAAGATACTTCGCATCTAAAAATGTGCATACGGACGCAGGTACAGCCTTATATACATTGAACAGTCAGCCACCGAAGCTATCAACATAAATTGGAGGCGCATGAATACGCACCAACCTCGTCAGAAGGAACCTGCAACAAATCTTACACGCTTAATAAACGCTTTGGGGCACATCTCATTGAGTAAGAGCGCCACCCTATCAACGATTTCTGGTGAAAATCTTCAAAGCTTAAAAAGCTACCGGTGGTGCTCCTTCGCGGCGATCTCTCTTCCCTCGCCATCGCTCTGAGCGTGTCACCCAAGATCCCAATATTCCCGATGGCTACCCACCAGATCTCGGAAGCCATGTTCCAGATGCGCGAGAAATGCCTCGGTGCCCGTCTGTAACAATGACTGCCATGTAGCTGTATATTTTCTGCAAAGGCCAACACGCCGGCGGCATCCCGACGCGCGTTGCTCAGAGACAGTGCAAGAGGTTTCGTCTATTACGCCACGTCACGTGACGAAGCAGGACGGTGGTACCCCCTTTCCTGCGGGGCTTGGTCGCAACACGTTGCAGGCGAAGTTACACGGGAAAGACAGTGGCGTTGCACTTCTGCCATGTGTTTTGATGCAGAGTTAGCAGCGTACAAGGAGCCTACTCGGTAGCCTTGTGTGGTTTGCATTTAGGCTACCTAGGAATGTACATTCATGAGCAATATGAAACTCAACAGCGAATTCGTGTTTAATTAAACGATTATTTGTAATATACCCATATGGAAGGGCTTACTGAGTTGCAAACGATACCTCTCCGCTTGAGCGTTTAGTGTTATGAGCGCTTCCGCGCTTGTCGACTGCGTTTAGCCTCTATGACCTCGAACAGGTATTTGCAGTGTTCCCTTTCATATTGCTCGCGTCTGTACACCCTATTTGATAGACTCATGTTGAAAGGAAATGTATCAGCATCTTCTCTAGATTTGGTGGTAGCTCACTCCGAATCAAAAATTAGAAAAATGTAATATATCAGGGGTTGTACGTCCCCAAACCACAATATAATTATGAGAAGCGCCTTAGGGAAGGGCTCCAGAAATTTTGACCATCTGGTGTTCTTTAACGTGCACGGACGTCACACAGCACACATGACTCTAGCATTTCGCCTCCATCTAGGATTTAGAAAAAAAAATGTTCTGCATAATCTGCTGTAGAAACCTCACATATTTAAAAAGTGATGCAGATGCCAAAGAATGTGCTTTGCGTTTTTGATATCACCGTGCTTGTTAATAAGGCTGTACAAATCACTGGGGAACGAATCGTGTCAACTTTAGGGAAGCTGAATTAAATAAAACATTTTGCTATTGCATCGCTTCAGAGTGTAATTAGTGTACACTATTTATTCATTTGGCAGATCGTTTAGTAATTAGCAAATCGTTACAAGATAAAATGAGGCTGACGCGTACCTCTGCGCCTTTCGTTTTCAGAATCGAACGTATTTGACGGTGAGTTTTGGAAAAGTACATACGCGAATAAATCACCAGCTTCCTGACTGCGCGGTATACCATCGGTTATTTTTGTTTACTTTTCAGAAATGAAACTGAGAAGAAAGAGTTGTAAGTATGAAGCGTGATCTTGACTTGATACTCTGAGCTAGATTTTGGTGCCCCTGTTTGCTTTCGCGTTTCTCTTATGCAGTAGCAAAACTCCGTATTTGCTCACGGACTTACCCCTGAATGCAGGTCATTCCCTAGGGAAGCTTATGGAACGCAACTGCATAGGAAAATATAGCGTTTGCCCGGGAAAGCCTACGGAATCAAAGAATGGTTGCCTAGGGAAACAATCCTTAAGTAAGCGTATACTGGGGGATGTAGGGAAGCAATCACTTCAGCATGACTGGGAGCAGTTGCCTGGAAGCAATTCATAGGGAAGCTTATGATAGTTTTATTCAAGGAACGCACGCTTAAAGAAGCGCAATGTAGCTGACCATGGAAGCATATCTTAGGGAAGCGTAGAGTACTTTCTAGGGAAGCAGTTGCTTAGGGAAGGAGTAGGTACCCGAGAAACAGACGATAGAGAAGCATTGGGCTCATGGAAAACAACTGCTTAGGGAAGGCTTTGGTAGTTGCTGTAAACGTGTAGACTGAGGTGGATGGTACGTATTTGTCTGATTCATCGTGCAGCGCTCACATAAACAAGGACAGAGGAAGTAACGCACGAGAACAGCGCTGAGTTGTGACTAAGATTTTTATTTAAGCAGAAACATACATATCCCCGATCAAAGTTTTCAAGAAGAGGTAAAAAACGTGGAGAATGTTCATATACAGGCTGCAATATTTTGATATTTATATGTTGGCTATTTTTGTGTATTTTCTTGTACATTCCTCGGTCTGACACGTTTTTGAGGGTTAAATAGTTGGTTAAAGATGGTTAAATAGTTGCCTAGGGACGTAATTTATAAGGAAGCACGGTGTAATTGCCTAGGGACGCACTTGTCTATGGAAAGCTTGAGTAGCTGTTTAGGGAAGCATTTGCTGGCTTGACAATGTTTCCTTGTCGGAGCGTATGACTCCAGCTGGAGGCTTCTTCTCTCACTGACCACTTCTCCACATTTGTGTGATCTCCTGGTGTGATTGTAATTCTCGTTTACAATATTTTCATTTTCAGTCTTGCAGAGGAAGAGTGTTGGTAAGTCATACGTATCATGTTACGTGCGAAACTAGCTTTTAAAGACTGATTTTTGCGAAACCAGGATAAATGAGCTGGTGCCTGTTCAAATGTGCTTTCATTAAAAAGAAACCACGACGGAATGCGCAAACTAGAAACACAGAAACTTCACTTGAAACAGCTTCACTTGAAACAGGAACGTGAACAGCTACTGAAGAAATACTGCAACACAAAGAAACGGGTCGCTGAGCACCACGAAGACTTAGGTCTGTATGTGAAAACAAAGAAGTCTAGGAGAAAATGGAGGTTTGAAGAGAAGAATATTCTTGAATAGGGGGTGTCGCCAGAACCAGTGTTTCGACAAGTGTGTTGTCTTCTTGCTGCCTTGAACAAAAGACGAGGCCACATATCGACACGTTCTATCCAGCAACACCCCCTGCTCAAGAATATTACTCTTTAAATCTGTATGTGCTTTTTTTGTATAGTGCGACCCGTTTATGAAATTTCTGCATATACTGCTTATACGCGTCCAGTCAACGAATTTCTACACTCGCTCTCTGTTTTACGCGTATAGGTTTTGCAGAAAAATGTAAAAAACAGCGAAGCAATAACCAGCTACAAAGCCATCTGAAATCAGCCTGTTCGTTTTCGATAAAATTTCCTGCAGAGCATTTACCTTTTCCCCTCCTTTACAGCATTGGAAATGACACGTGAGTAGAAAGGGACCAAAAATAAGAAGAGAGACGAATGTTTCTGCGTTCCTCATGAGTAATAGCAGGCGTTCTTTTTTCTTACAGCACCTGGTAGGTGGCAATGCATTTTCTACAATTTAGGAAAGGTTTTGAGAAAAGGTAGTAACCGCGGGAGACACCGGAACAGGAAAAATGGAGGGTTCTTTTGCCGTGTTCTGGTTTGCTCGAGTTATCAGTTCACTCAGATCACTCCGTATTGAATGTCGTGGTTGAGATCGTGCAATGTATGACTGCCAGTGTCCATGAGACAGCTAATCAAGACTGCACTAGTTGAGCCTAGCCTTTGTTAACGTACTCCAGTATGGTGAATTAAATATTTAAGTCCAGCCAAATGTGATCCTGACCGATCTCAGTCCAGCCTAGTTTAGTTTAGTTTCCTGTTCTAGTCAACCTCAATTCAGCTCAGCAGATACGTATTGGTCGGTCAGTCCAGTCCAGTGCAGTTCAATAGTGTATGTCAACCACAGACAGACAGACAGACAGACAGAAAAACTTTATTAGCAAGTGTGTTCGGACCCCCCGGGTCCCTGGACCACCGCGTGGTCACACGCCACGTCTACACGGTCATGCCTCTCACCGCGATGACATCGACAGCCCGAGTCACCGCAGCAAGTTGCAACGCCGGGTCCCCAGAAGAGAGCAGGGCCTCCCAGTCCTCCCACCTGGAGATGGCAGGCTGTCCCCGCGGGGGAGGATCAGCAGGGCAGCCGAAAAGAATATGGGAAAGGGTGGCGTGAGGTTCGCCACACAGGGAACATTCAGGGGAAGTGCCACAGTAGTGGGACAACAGCTGAGGGGAAGGAAGAGTGCGGGTCTGGAGACGTCTCCATAGGATTTGTTGGGAGTGGGTAAGGGAGGGATACCAGTCCTTCCAGTGAAGATGAAGATGATGATGACGATGAAGATGATGATGATGAGATTTATGAAGGGGACGATAACACTCAAGGCATGTCCGGCGAGACTTTTACATTGTACGTAAGAATTTCTTCGCATGTTTTACTACCATGCATTTCGTCGCCGACAGAACTGAAGGACATCACCCGGAAGCTGAAGGATAGACCTGACCCGACAAACAACGAAGTACTCGCCGCCGACTTGATTCCCACAGGTACTAAATGCAAAAGAACACTTCGCGGAACGCTAGGATATTTGGCGGGGAATGGAAATTTGTTCGTTAGATCGGGAGCATTGTAAAATCGGGTTTCCTTAGATCGAGTTTTAACGGTATAAAGAAAATTTTATACTTTGTCAAATTGTATCGCTATCCTTGTAGCGTGCTTTCTGCACATTTGCTTACATAACTTGCACCTGCTAGTTGCGTCGACTAGTGGTTAAGAAAGGGCAATGTACACTGTGCTTTGGATGAATTGAACATCCAGCGCAAAGAATGTCTTTATTTAACTCCATTTTGCTCTGTATTGCTGCATGTGATTACTAGGCTGAAGGCAGTAGCATGTTCGATGACTCGATCGACTAGCCGTCTAAAGTATAATTTTTGTTTCCTCGAAATGAGTATTACCGAAAATAAAATTTCACCATATTTATATTTATGCAAAAACGGAACGTGAATGAATTTAAAATAAATACATCTTTAATTACAAAGGAATTAAGATTAGTAAATAAGATTAGCACGTGTGTCAGTGAACTATAACATTATTTTTGTTGCAATATAATATCGAGTGCCTTGGAATAATGTGCAAATTTGACGCATTTACAGACTGTTCTTCATAAGTTGCGCCTGAAATGACTCTATAGTTTTAGTCACTTTATGAACGTTCTGCGCCTTACTACATACGGAGACCGGATAAATGGAACGCGAGCGGCCGTGGTTGGTGGCGCCCCTTGGTAATTCACAATTGAACCTGGGAGTGCTCAGCGCGTGGTCTCCACGATCAGCTCCGGCATCGCTTTGCCGGTGCAGTCGCGGAGGCCACGGTTCAGAAATTATGTTTCAGTAACCAATCACGTTCCAGTTTCCGGCCTGCGTATCGTGAGGGCAGCGACTCCATCTTTAGCGTAATACTGTACCTTTCTATTACTTCGTCAAGAACACCAAAATATTTCTGTGAGGGGGCTTAACACGCTGTGGTTGGATGTAATGTGCACACGAAAACTCCGAGAGCATTCTTCCTGCATTTCGCCTCCGTTACCCTGTATTCAGCGTATGCTAGTAAATCAATAACTCCCCATACTGGTCAGAAAGCAGCCAATGCTTTTACAGCGTGTAACTGTTGAGGGATCATAGTCCTTTCATTCTTTAAAACTTGATAGCAAATCGACTCAAAGTTTGTGTAGTGTAGGAGATTAGAAAGTATGCGGTAGCCTGCATATTTGTACAGGAGTGACGATGTAGCGCACGGTGGTACGTGGTAAGCGGAGTGGCTGTGGTCGTGATGCTGGTGCTCAGAGGGCGCACTCAAATGCGCCGTGCTTTCTCCTTCACACTGCTTCGAATGGAAGTGGCGTTGATGAAGCGATGGGTTGTTTTCATAAGTAAGATCATATTTGCGGGTTACACCAATGGTAAACATAACCCAGAGTGCAGTTTTTGTAAAAGGCGGAGCCAATTTCTCAAGTCAGTACAGGTATTTTCACCGATGTCTCCAATTCCTGGATGATGTAGATAAGCGTTGTGCTTGTCTGTGTGTTTTTATGCCTTTGTATTACGCGCCATCACTGTGACTTCCTATGGCAATATATATATATATATATATATATATATATATATGTATATATATATATATATATATATATATATATATATATATATATATATATATATATATATATATATATATATATATAACTGCGCTTACCAGTTAAAATGCTCCCATGACTGCGGTAGGCATTTCCCCACCTCTAAAGGGAAGGTTGAACCTCCTACTGCGCACAAAGCAAATTCTACTCAATCCGGGAAGTACCTTGCTCTTTTACACTAATGACAATCTGCCTTGCGTGTGTTTACATAAGGCAACAGGCCCGGTATTTTAACATCGTCAACGGTATGCCAAAGATAATGATGACATTGCATTCTTAACAGGAAAGTAGCGATAATGGAGAATAAAGGAAATGCCGGAAAGATGTACCGTGAGATGCATAGACACTGCTTGACGTATCGTGAAGAACATCAATTTTCTTAGGTAGGAAGTTGAATGTGAGGGCTGGCCGTTTACTCTATAAAAGGAGTCTCGAACAATTGCTTTCGGTTTTGGGAGTAATGCTATGAGCACCCGTTAACTACGTTTTCTTGATGCTTCTATTCATTTCCTTTCAGCAGCGTATTATTTCTTCTAACTCGCTCTTTTTTTTCATCTCTTGCCAGCCACATCAATGTCAAGTAAGGAATTACATAGTTCTATAGCGTTTATTTGGCTCTTCTTATTTAATATATTTAAGTCCTATGAGTTTATTGCGTACGACAACTCTGCTGAGAAGAAGGCAATAACGGGAAGCGACCTTCACTGAAATATGTTTGGAGACTTCCTGTTGTTCACTACAGTCATTTTTAGTCGCTTTTGAAAATACCGGTGTTAGACGTCTCAAATGCCTACAAATGCATCAGTCACCTTTTGTTAATTACTCAACGCACCTCAAGACAGAGTATAATTATATTTTACGTAGTTAACTGTAATTTACAAAGAAGCTACTGGCGTATGCTTAACTCTGCTGAGAACAATACTACATGTGACGTTCTCCTCGTGTAAAGTTATTTCTCTCTTTAAAAGTCTTTGTGCACGATAGTCGGAACACCCCGAATATTTAAGCTTACGTACAGCTTGTGGAAGTTGTTGGCTGAATGTTGAAGTCACTAACTCCATGTCCTCTAAACCTAACAAAATCGCACGAGCATCATTTACGCCAGTTTTCCTTTTTTAAATTTTCACTCGCTTGTTTTGTTACAGTGAGGAGGAAATCAATGGGTAAGCAATGTTCCTATCTTGCGGGACGAGTACGCATGCGCAGATGTCGCGAACCGGTATACTTTAACATCTCGCTTCCACATGAGACAGAAATTGCTAGAGCAATGAAATTAAATTTATTCGTGATTATTTACGTAACCAGTAAACTGGATAGAAATTAGGGCAGGAATATCTGCCACTTATTTCGTTATTTGTGCCAGTTGAAGATTGCGTGGCATTTCACGATGATTCAAAGTGTCGAGCCTAGCCAACACTACGATCAAAGCAAACTTTCACTTCAGGAAAAGCGACCTTACGTCAATTACTGAAATATTGTGTTAGTATGCTCCTAACCAGCGCATGCCGAAACATCGCAGTAATTGCTGCAACCTTTCAAATGGAATGCATATGAGAGCACAGACCTTTCAGATGTCTTTTTGTGTTCGTGCACATTAATTGCATGTCATGTTTGTAAAAACTCCATCATTTGCAAACTGAGTTCGTTTTTAGAAAGGGAAATGGAGAGCCATCCGTTTGTAGCACGAAGCTGCAAGGAAATACATACGGATTTCTCAGAAAGAATGCCTTTTAGTGGCCGAAAACGTCGGCCTGGTCCGGAGGTCAAACCCGAGACCAACGCCTTTTCGGGGCGGTCGCTCTACCAATTGAGCTAACCAGGAAGCTAGAAATTGCCAGCGCGAGGACGAATTGATCGGCAACTCGAAGCGCACGGACACAGAATGTTGCTAACTGGTCCTGCGGAATTCTGCAAGGTGATGGAAGCGTTCAGAAATAGAAATTAACAACCGTCTGTTTGTAGCACGAATCCACTTGTTACGTGCTAAAAACGGGTGGTTGTCAATTTTTCTTTCCGAACTCTTCCGCCACCTTGCGGGATTCCACAGAACCAATTATCTAAGTTTGTGACGTTAGTGTCAGGTTTGGGCCCAGGACCACTCAGCAAGGAACTGAATCGAAACACGAGTGCACACACACACACACACACACACGAGAATATATTTACAGGAAGACGTAACGCTTAACGAATAACACTTAAAGTAGTAGAGACGTGCAGTCCTAGCTGTATTCAACTCCTTAAGTTATAAGTGTCTCGCCGTGTTCGATGTGGCTTGCTGGACGCCAGCGCCGATCGCTCGTGGACTGGGCGCCGTCTGGCTCGTTGCTGTCCTCAACGTGCGTCGCACCACGCCATGACACGGCCTTCTGCCGCAGCAGCAGCAGTAGAGTATCGGCAGCTGCTTGGTAGCTCCGCAGCAGCTCTCCGCCACCACGTTCGTCTCAGCAGCGCACCGGGGTCGCGCCAGCCACCCGGAACGGCAGCAGGAACATCGGCCCACAGCAAGGAAACTCGCGGCCACTCTGGACGGCAGCCAGAACCACGGAACTCGCCTGGTCCCTGGGCCAGTCACCCAGCCGGACTCCAGGTCTCGTTCACCGGTTATACAACTGTCAGGAACGGCAGCCGGAACAGCAGCGGATTGCCTGGTCCCTGGGCCAGTCGCCCAGCCGGAGCCCAGGAACGGTTAGAGCGCCTAGACGACGTTGTCTAGTTCCCCGGACCAGACGTCCAGCCGAGAACTGACTGTCCTTGCATGCGCCTCTCTCGAACCACCGCACGCACCACGCGGCACGCTTTCCGTTTTCTTCATCGCCCCCGCACAGGCGATCACTGAGTTGTTTTTTTTTTCCGCGCCTCTGTATCATGACAACCCCCCGTTTAAGAAAGTTGTTTACAACTTTTATGACGTGGCGAAGAGGCGGAAAAAATGTCACAAAGTTCCAGATAATTCAATAAATGTCCAGCTGTACGTCCACAGCACTTCAGTATTTTACATAACATAGTGCAATACATTCCCATTACACCCGGCTCAGGTACTCTGCTCCGACATTATCCGACCCTTTGATGTAAGAGACTGAAAATGAGTACTCTTGTAAGAGTAGGCTCCATCGCAAAACTCTATTCAGGTGTTTAGCGGATTGCAAATATTGCAAAGGCTGGTGGTCGGATTGTATGACAAATTGTTTGCCGTACAAATACAAGTGGAATTTTTGTACCGCCCAGACAAGTGCCAAACATTCCCGTTCGATGGTGGAATACCGGGTTTCTCGAGGCAATAGGTTGGGGCTCGCGTAGGCAACAGGATGCAAAACCTGGTCCTCTCCTAGCTGGAGCAGTACGGCACAAAGACTAGTGGTCGAGGCGTCGGTGCGGAGAACGAATTCCTTTGTCATGTTGGGTGCTTGTAGAATGGGGGTATCTCCAAGCTTGTTCTTCAAAATAGTGAAAGCTTCTTCCTGAGACGGTCCCCACGCGATGGTATTGCTCTGCCCTTTCCGTGTGAGGTCGGTCAAAGGCTTGGTGATCTCAGCGTAGTTTGCAATAAATGTCCTGTAATAGCCCGTTAGACCCAGGAAAGACTGCAGGGCTTTCTTCGTCTTTGGCCTTGTAGTTGCGAGGATCTTATCAAGCGTTTTCAGAAGAGGTTCAACTTTACCGTCTCCAATTCGATGGCCAAGAAAACAGATAGTTTGCTCTCCTATCTCACACTTACTCGGCTTGATGGTTAACTTGGCGCGTTGTATTCGGTCAAATACACGCCGTAGAGTGACCAAATGTTCATGCCACGTGTTTGTAGCAATGACTACATCGTCAAAATAGTGATATACATTTTCTAGATCACCGAGAACAGCTCGCATGAGGCGTGCAAAAACAGCCGGAGCTGTCTTTATGCCAAAGGGCATGAACACAAAATGATATAATCCAGATATACTGGAAAAGGCTGTTTTTTCCCGGCTGTCCATAGCCATGGGCACTTGCCAATAGCCCTTGGTGAAGTCAAATTTTGAGAAAAATTTGCATTGACCAGCAAGGGCAAGAACCACGTCTATACGCGGTATTGGTTCACCATCCGCAATAAGGATCTTATTTAGCTCTCTGAAGTCGATGCATAAACGAATCGTGTTGTCAGGTTTCTTGACAACTACGATGGGAGCATGGTATGGTGACTGCGACCTTTCAATTATGCCCAACTTTAGCATCTCTTGGACTTCTTTCTCGACGCTTTCCCGCAGAGCTAGTGGGATGGGATACTGCGGAACATGTATAGGTTTGTCGGATGTCAAGCGTAGTGTGCAATCTACTAGGTCAGTCTTTCCTGGAAGGTCCGAAAAGATGATCTCAAATTCTTTGAATAAATCAAGCACCTCAGAACGCTGTTCAACACTCAGATTCCCTGATAATTTCACATCATCCGCAGTCTGTGTGCGAAATAAGCTAGGATAAGGAATCTCGTGTGAGCTTTCTTCGCTTGACATTTCCTCGTTCGCTTCCGGTGGCTCTTGGTCGACTTCGGTTATGACCGACACCTGCTGCACTGGTAAAGGTTCGCGTTCCTCGTACTTTTTTAGCATATTGATGTGGAAATTTTTTCTTTTTCCATTTATCGCGAGAACGTAGTCGACCTCATTCTTGCGCTCGACGACTTCAAATGGACCTTTCCATTGCATGAGCAGTTTGTTGGAATCTGTCGGCAAAAGAAGTAGTACTTTATCCCCAACGTTTAGCTTCCGAGGACGGCTTTTGCGGTCGTAGTAAGTCTTTTGTTTTGCGCGTGCTTTTTCCAATTCATCATGCGCAAGCTTGCATGTCTCTTCCAGGCGGTTTCGAAGGTCGACCAAGTAGGTATAGGTAGTGCGAATTTCGCCGTCGATGTCTTCATTGCTCCACAGCTCCTTCAGTAGTGTCAGTGGTCCTCGCACGTGACGACCGTAAATTAGCTGAAAAGGCGAGAAGCCCAAGCTCGCTTGCGGCACCTCTCTGTAAGCGAAAAGGAGTGGGGCGAGGTACCTGTCCCAGGAACGTGGTTTTTCCTGGCACATCCTCTTCAGCATCATCTTCAGCGTCCCATTAGACTTCTCGACGAGCCCATTCGCCATGGCATGGTAGGGGGTCGTTCGCAGAAACCCCTTGATGGCAAGAAGACGGCCCACCTCTCCCATGAGTTCCGCTGTGAAACTTGTTCCTTGGTCGGTTACGATCTCCTTCGGTAAACCGACTCGAGAGAAAATCTCAATCAGCCCTTCTGCTACATGTACAGCATCAATTGCGGGGAGTGCAATGGCATCCGCATATCGGGTGGCAAAGTCAATAAGAGTCAAAATATAACGGTTGCCGCGGTCCGACTTCGGTGAGAACGGACCGATTAAATCGACCGCAACACGTTCAAAAGGCGTACGAATGACAGGCATGTTGCCCAGAGGCGCAACACCAATTTTACCTCGTGGTGTCGTTCGCTGACACTTATCGCAGGACTTGACGAACCGTTTCACATCGCCATGCAGATCCGGCCAGTAGAAATCTGCTAGGATCCGATCTGTCGTGCGCCGAATGCCTTGGTGTCCTGCCATAAGGCTTTCATGGCCGACTTCGAGGATATGCCTTCTGAAGATCTTCGGCACGACGAGCTGTCTAAACGTTCTGCCTGTCGCAAGACAGTACTGTCGGTAGAGAAGTCCATCTCTTTCAAGAAACGAATAACCGTGGCCTTTCGGTAACTTGAAGTCTTTACCGACTTTAGCAAACACGGCTTTCAATGTTTCGTCGTTCTGCTGCTCTTCTGAGAACTGGTCTTTTGTTACGTCGCACCACTTTATCTTCGGCACAGACAGTGGCGTTATTTTGCTCTCGTGAGGTTTAACTGTAGCGGAAACATAGTGAGGATACTCCTCAGCTTCCACGCTGCAGTTTGGAGTCGCATTGCCCGTCTGGTCGACTGTAGGAGGCTTCCACTTATGATCCGGCTTGTGAGGATCTCTGACACCCGGTAGGTTACCAAGCACCAAATCATAGAGCGGCTTGTCCATACAAAGTGCTGTTATCTCTCCCTTAAAGTATGGGGTGTTCACGGGAATATTGGCCTCTGGTACTTCTATAGCGGAACCATCAATGAGCAAGACTCTGCTACTCTTGCCGGTCAACCGTTGTTTCGGCACTAGGTCTCTTCGGATAATTGCAGTATTGCTGCCCGTATCTCGAAGAACCCTGACTGGTTTACCCAACACTTCGCCTTCAACTACTGGCATTCCTTGCACAAGAAATACTGGTATCCTTTCATCCACACTTGCATTAGGAGGGTCACGTTTCTTTCCTTTTTTCCCTCCGCCAGTGTTGTCACTCGAAGAAAAACTGTAATGGTTCTCGTTCACTGCACATGCGGAACTTTTTTCTTTTTGTGCCTTCATGCTCCAGCACTCGTCGCTCTTGTGGCCAATTTTCCCATGAACACCCCATACTTTAAGGGAGAGATAACAGCACTTTGTATGGACAAGCCGCTCTATGATTTGGTGCTTGGTAACATACCGGGTGTCAGAGATCCTCACAAGCCGGATCATAAGTGGAAGCCTCCTACAGTCGACCAGACGGGCAATGCGACTCCAAACTGCAGCGTGGAAGCTTCTTCCTGAGATGGTCCCCACGCGATGGTATTGCTCTGCCCTTTCCGTGTGAGGTCGGTCAAAGGCCGGACTCCAGGTCTCGTTCACCGGTTATACAGCTGTCAGGAACGGCAGCCGGAACAGCAGCGGATTGCCTGGTCCCTGGGCCAGTCGCCCAGCCGGAGCCCAGGAACGGTAGAGCGCCTAGACGACGTTGTCTAGTTCCCCGGACCAGACGTCCAGCCGAGAACTGACTGTCCTTGCATGCGCTCTCTCGAACCACCGCACGCACCACGCGGCACGCTTCGTTTTCTTCATCGCCCCCGCACGGCGATCACTGAGTTTTTTTTTTTTCCGCGCCTCTGTATCATGACAAAGTTCGTTGTTCTTTTCATGTGTCCTCACCGTATGTAATATGCGATGTCGTTAGGTCATAAAATTTTTGAAAACTGAAAGAAGTACTTCATAAAGTTCCTGACAAGATTTCTCTAGAGAAACAATATTTGAAGCACAATTTGGCGAAACATTTTAGCAAATACATTTGGCCCAAATGTGCTGTTTGAATAAGAAGTGTGACTCGATAAACATAAATTCAAAGAATGCAGTACATGTTACTTGACCGAGGGATATGAGTTAGTATTTTTAAAATGTCCTTGCTCAAGACGTTGCCCTCGATATTCTCCAACACGACAAATATTGTGGGAAACCTTTGAACCAGCGCTGTCCGTAGCATCACCCTTACAACTGTCAAACGTCCCTGACTGTGCTTGTAAAATGGTGCCCTTTGTTGCTCGCTGGTCGTTCTTTTCTGTCTAAATTCCATAACCTATGTCTAAATACTCTTGCACTTCTTTCGCCCAAAAAATACCGTAGCGAATGCTTCAGGAGTCTCCACCGTTCTCAGAGATTGTAGCTGTCATCTTTCGTCACCTCTTCCATAATAATGCATCGAATGTTTCATTTGCATGGCGCTATGAAGAATGTGGGCATGTGCAGCACGTCCTCATTTGCATTTAATAGAGCATGTTCGCACAGCACAATAATTTCATAGACCATGTTTCTGAAGCCCTCGACACATGGCCCCTTCTGTGACCTCTTCTCTTTTTATTGTTTGTTTTTGAGATTGCATAGACTTCTAACCGTCTTTCTGTGTCTGCGTGTTTTTGCTATTTCTCTTAAGCGCTGGAAATGCATCAAACTTTAGTATTTCAACTAGCAGAGCTAACCGCTTCAAGAAACATTAATCGCAGAGCCTCTTCATTAATTGTATCGAGCTAAAAAGCGTAGTGGAAAACCCATTTTCCACGTAGTGTACTCCTTCCGTGTAGCGACTATAACGCTAGCTGCATGTAATCTTATCAACGAATAACTCGCAATTTTCGTTTCATTAGTGGCCGATCTAAGTGCGATGTCCAAGAAACTGTCAGGTGAAGACGATGAGGAAGGTGAGTACGAGTTTTCTCGACATTGTTTACCACCCTTAAAAAAAGGAACGCCTACAGTGCTGCACATTGTTAAAGAGAACAATGTGATGTGTTAACCGCACATTTTCGGCATTGCAGTTAACTTTTTTGTCATAGAGGAAGAGGTCGAATGCTGGATTCCTTGAGAAATACGACAACCTAATTTTCATAGAAGGCAAATTACAAACAAAAATAATAAAGCATGATTCGGTTGAAGCCCATAACATGTCTCAGAGGCAGTGTGGTTTGTACTTGATGATGACATGCAGTAACCACCCGGTGTACACGTGAATTGCGTGGGCACTATTCAGAAGTTTCTAAAACACCATCGTTAACATTTAAGTCCTTTGCCAAACAAAGCCTAACGTCATTATTTTTTTGTCGTAGTCGATATGACCTCGTTTTTGCATAGACAGTCGCCTGAATGGCTCAGTCTTAATTTTGTTTGTTTATTTCACATTTTATCGCAGAGGAGGTGGTCAGCAAGGAAGAGAATGCAAAGGAGGAGAAGGAAAGCGAGGACAAGGCCCCTCCAGTCCCTCCAGTCCCTGAAGCCCTAGACGGTAACCGTCGTTCAGATGAGAGAGAGAGAGAGTGAAACTTTATTCAAGGGAAAGGGGAAAGGGGGATCGTGGAGCTTCTATGGCTGGGGCCCTACGTCCAGGGCTCCACTGGCCTTAGCTGCCCGCCGGACGTGATCCAGGAGCGCTAGCTGCACTCCCGGGTCCGAGCTGGCGAGTTGTGCCTCCCACTGCTCCGTACTAAGAGTCGCGAGGTTACGCGAAACAAGACAGCCACGAAGTGTGCACTAGATTAGCGTGCCTCCAGTCTCTGAAGCCCTAGACAGTAACCGTCGTTCAGATGAGAGTCGCGAGGTTACGCGAAACAAGACAGCCACGAAGTGTGCACTAGATTAGCGTGCCTCCAGTCCCTGAAGCCCTAGACGGTAATCGTCGTTCAGATGAGAGCCGCGAGGTTACGCGAAACAAGGCAGCCACGAAGTGTGAACTAGATTAGCGTGCCTCCAGTCCCTGAAGCCCTAGACGGTAACCGTTGTTCAGATGAGAGTCGCGCGGTTACGCGAAACAAGACAGCCACGAAGTGTGCATTAGATTAGCGTGCCTCCAGACCCTGAAGCCCTAGACAGTAACCGTCGTTCAGATGAGACTCGCGAGGTTACGCGAAACAAGACAGCCACGAAGTGTGCATTAGATTGGCGTGCCTCCAGACCCTGAAGCCCTAGACAGTAACCGTCGTTCGGATGAGACTCGCGAGGTTACGCGAAACAAGACAGCCATGAAGTGTGCACTAGATTAGCGTGTTTCCAGTCCCTGAAGCCAGACGGTAACCATCGTTCAGATGAGAGTCGCGAGGTTACGCGAAACAAGACAGCCACGAAGTGTGCACTAGATTAGTGTACCTCCAGTCCCTGATGCCCTAGGCAGTAACCGTCGTTCAGATGAGAGTCGCGAGGTTACGCGAAACAAGACAGCCACGAAGTCTGCACTAGATTAGTGTGCCTCCAGTCCCTGAAGCCCTAGACAGTAACCGTCGTTCAGATGAGACTCGCGAGGTTACGCGAAACAAGACAGCCACGAAGTGTGCATTAGATTAGCGTGCCTCCAGACCCTGAAGCCCTAGACAGTAACCGTCGTTCAGATGAGACTCGCGAGGTTACGCGAAACAAGACAGCCATGAAGTGTGCACTAGATTAGCGTGTTTCCAGTCCCTGAAGCCAGACGGTAACCATCGTTCAGATGAGAGTCGCGAGGTTACGCGAAACAAGACAGCCACGAAGTGTGCACTAGATTAGTGTACCTCCAGTCCCTGATGCCCTAGGCAGTAACCGTCGTTCAGATGAGAGTCGCGAGGTTACGCGAAACAAGACAGCCACGAAGTGTTCACTAGATTAGTGTGCCTCCAGTCCCTGATGCCCTAGGCAGTAACCGTCGTTCAGATGAGACTCGGGAGGTTACGAGAAACAAGACAGCCATGAAGTGTGCACTAGATTAGCGTGTTTCCAGTCCCTGAAGCCAGACGGTAACCATCGTTCAGATGAGAGTCGCGAGGTTACGCGAAACAAGACAGCCACGAAGTGTGCACTAGATTAGTGTACCTCCAGTCCCTGATGCCCTAGGCAGTAACCGTCGTTCAGATGAGAGTCGCGAGGTTACGCGAAACAAGACAGCCACGAAGTGTGAACTAGATTAGCGTGCCTCCAGACCCTGAAGCCCTAGACAGTAACCGTCGTTCAGATGAGACTCGCGAGGTTACGCGAAAGAAGACAGTCATGAAGTGTGCACTAGATTAGCGTGTTTCCAGTCCCTGAAGCCAGACGGTAACCATCGTTCAGATGAGAGTCGCGAGGTTACGCGAAACAAGACAGCCACGAAGTGTGCACTAGATTAGTGTACCTCCAGTCCCTGATGCCCTAGGCAGTAACCGTCGTTCAGATGAGAGTCGTGAGGTTACGCGAAACAAGACAGCCACGAAGTGTTGACTAGATTAGTGTGCCTCCAGTCCCTGATGCCCTAGGCAGTAACCGTCGTTCAGATGAGAGTCGCGAGGTTACGCGAAACAAGACAGCCACGAAGTGTGAACTAGATTAGCGTGCCTCCAGTCCCTGAAGCCCTAGACGGTAACCGTTGTTCAGATGAGAGTCGCGCGGTTACGCGAAACAAGACAGCCACGAAGTGTGCATTAGATTAGCGTGCCTCCAGACCCTGAAGCCCTAGACAGTAACCGTCGTTCAGATGAGACTCGCGAGGTTACGCGAAACAAGACAGCCACGAAGTGTGCATTAGATTAGCGTGCCTCCAGACCCTGAAGCCCTAGACAGTAACCGTCGTTCAGATGAGACTCGCGAGGTTACGCGAAACAAGTCAGCCATGAAGTGTGCACTAGATTAGCGTGTTTCCAGTCCCTGAAGCCAGACGGTAACCATCGTTCAGATGAGAGTCGCGAGGTTACGCGAAACAAGACAGCCACGAAGTGTGCACTAGATTAGCGTGAGGAACACTCCAAGGACATCCTTGGGAAGCACTGACGCTTACTAAAAAATTGTACTGTACCAACCGTCTGCGGTGTGTTCAGATGTATTTTAATAACGTATTCACACTTGAGAAGCGACGAGAAAGCGAAAACGCCGCAGCGTTCGGAAAACCATGTTCGCGCGCGCCGAAAATGTTCACATTTGTTCTGCCTCTCCTGCATGCCGTCGCCGCCGCCGCCTTCGCCACTTCGAGAATTCATTCTATTTTGCCCGTTACCGGAGCATTTAATTTCTTACCGAACTCAAGTAATGCAAGCAAAACACGGAAAAGAAACAGCTTTCAGCTTTTCAAACCGTTGTTTCGGGAGATATACCAGCTGAAACTACATAAGCGGGCACGCCAGCAGCGGCGGCGGCTGATTCACCTGGCTGCGCAAAAGCGAGATACGTTGGGGCACGACGACTCGCTGCTGCTTCACCGTCTGCGAATTCCAGTCTTCTCGGCAATCTTAATTAAAACCAGGCTCTCGAAGCCTCGTCCTTGTCGAGGCTTCGAGTTTCGTAGTGCTGCACGGATAGTTCGCAATGGCGCCGATGCGAGCCACCGCCGACGCCCTGGCCGCCATGTTGAATTTGCGGCCGGCCGTTGTTTACATCACGTGGTTTAAGCTAGTGCAGCCAAAGTACGGCTTCCCGTGAAGCGGAAAGGCGATCCACTTTCGCGTGGAAAATTGATCGGGCTCGCCGCCTGGTTTTCCGGCCGCTTAGGCGGCGAAGCGAGTGAACTTCCGGTGAGTTTTGCCGCTTTCGCCCCCTTTGAGGCTAAGTGTGAACGCGCCTTAAGAGACACTAAATAAAAAACTGATTTTTTTCGTATTAGTAAATTACTCTTTCGCAATACTAAAATCACCATGCTTACCGCGAGAAGGCGTTTGGTGAGCGAGAAAACGCGCAAAAAGAAAATGCGGGTCGCGACGCCACCTTCAAGTCCCCACACCAAACAAAATGACGTCACAGATTTTTACGGCGTCTGCTAAGGCCTACGTCATTCGCATTCGGCCTCTGAGGGGGCCAGAGACTTAATATACCA